>NW_026729326.1:0-5000 GCF_030272615.1 Cryptomeria japonica
TGCGCAGCCCAGCCAAGGTGTGCGCACCAAGGTGCCCACCCTGGCGAAGGTGCGCGCCCGGGCAATTAACCCAACTTCCAACTTCGCGCGCGCCAGGGTGGGAGCGCACCCAACAACCGGGCCTGGGAAGAGCCAATGCGAGAAACCCCACCAAACGCTCTGACAAAAAAAGAGGGGGCGCTCCAGTAACCCCGCTTCGGAGCGCACCCTGGGCAAACCCAGCGAGGGTGCCCACCCCGGCCAAGGTGCAGGCGAGGTGCGCACCCGGGGCAAACCGGGCTCCGACAACGTGCACGCCGCACCTTGGAGCACACTTCGTAGCGCTCCCGGGTGCGCACCTCAGAGCACACCAAGGTGGGCAGCGAGGTGCGCACCTTTGATGCGCTGCCTTCACTAATTTCCAGAAAAGGCAAAAAAAAGAGGAGATTTTAAAATTTCCGTTTTGAAAGATAGTGAAAAAAACGGAACGCGGGTGCCATCTTGAGCCCGCCCTGGTGCACAGCCCAGGTAAGGTGCCCACCCTGGCAAAGGTGCGCACCCGGGCAATTAACCCTACTTCCGACTTCGTGCGCGCCAGGGTGGCAACCGGGCCTGGGAAGAGCCAATGCGAGAAACCCCACCAAACGCTCCGACAAAAAAAGAGGCGGCGCTCCAATAACCCCGCTTCGGAGCGCAGCCGGGGCAAACCCAGCCAAGGTGCCCACCCCGACGAAGGTGCACGCGAGGTGCGCACCCGGGGCAAACCGGGCTCCGACAACGTGCACGCAGCACCTTGGAGCACACTTCGAAGCACTCCCGGGTGCCCACCGGCGTTGCGCACCGTGGTGGGCAGCGAGGTGCGCACCTTTGATGCGCTGCCTTCACTAATTTCCAGAAAAGGCAAAAAAAAATGAGATTTTAAAATTTCCGTTTTGAAAGATAGTGAAAAAAACGGAACGCGGGTGCCATCTTGAGCCCGCCCTGGTGCGCAGCCCAGGCAAGGCATGCGCACCAAGGTGCCCACCCGCGGTGCACGCCCGGGGCAAACCGGGCTCCGACTTCGTGCAGGCCGCACCTTGGAGCACACTTCGGAGCGCTCCTTGGTGCGCACCATGGTGCCCACCAGGGCGCACCCGGGGCAAACCGGGCTCCGACTTCGTGCACGCCGCACCTTGGAGCACACATCGGAGCGCTCCCAGGTTCGCACCAGCGTTGCGCACCTTTGATGCGCTGCCTTCACTAATTTCCAGAAAAGGCAAAAAAAAACGATATTTTAAAATTTCCGTTCTGAAAGATAGTGAAAAAAACGGAACGCGGGTGCCATCTTGAGCCCTTCCTGGTGCGCAGCCCAGGCAAGTTGTGCGCACCAAGGTGCCCACCCTGGCGGAGGTGCGCGCCCGGGGCAAACCGGGCTCCGACTTCGTGCACTGCATGGTGCCCACCAAGGCGCGCAACCCAGCCAAGGTGCCCACCGCAGCGAAGGTGCACGCGAGGTGCGCACCCGAGGTGCACACCCGGGGCAAACCGAGCTCCGACTTCGTGCACGCCGCACCTTGGAGCACACTTCAGAGCGCTCCTTGGTGCGCACCAGGGCGCGCAACCCAGCCAAGGTGCTCACCCCGGCGAAGGTGCACGCGAGGTGCGCACCCGGGGCAAGCCGGGCTCGGACTTCGTGCACGCCGCACCTTGGAGCACACATCGGAGCGCTCCCGGGTTCGCACCAGCATTGCGCACCTTTGATGCGCTGCCTTCACTAATTTCCAGAAAAGGCAAAAAAAAAAAAAAAAACGAGATTTTAAAATTTCCGTTTTGAAAGATAGTGAAAAAAACGGAACGCGGGTGCCATCTTGAGCCCGCCCTGGTGTGCAGCCCAGGCAAGTTGTGCGCACCAAGGCACCCACCCTGGCCAAGGTGGGTCACGGGGTGGGTCCTAGGGTGGGTAACGGGGTGGGTACTAAGGTGCGTGCCAAGGTGGGTCATGGGGTGGGTGCCAAGGTGGGCACCAGGGTGGGTGTGCACCAACCCTAGCCAGGGTAGGTCACGGGGTGGTTGTCGGGGTGGGCGTCAAGGAGCCAAGGTGGGTGGCAAGTAGCCAAGTTGCGTGCCAAGGTGGGTGTCGGGGTGGGTGCCAAGGATCCAAGGTGGGTGCCAAGGAACCAAGGTGGGTGTCTGGGTGGGTGCCGAGGTGGGAGCCAGGGTGGGTCCCAAGGTGAGTGCAAAGGTGGGTGCCAGGGTCAAGGTGAGTGCCAATGTGGGTTCCAAGGTGCCAGGGTCAGGGTGAGTGCCAATGTGGGTTCAAAGGTGCTAAGTTGGGTGCGAGGTTGGGTGCGAGGGTGGGTGGGTGCCAAGGTGTGCTAGGTGGAAGCCCGGGTGGGTCGGCATCCCATGGGTGTCGAGTTGGGTGCCTGATGGGTGCTTCTTGTCAAGTTTTAGTCGTCGGGACTCATTTCGAGCCTTAGAGGTCGTTTCTTGTCCGGTTGCCCTGTCTTCGACCTGGGAACCCAATTTTGGTCCTCGGGTCCCATTTTTTTTTGTCTCGCATCCCACTTTTGGCCTGTGGCCTTTTCGGGGTCGATTCTCGTTTTGGGCATCAGAGCATGTTTCTTCTCCTAAAACCCAATATTTGTTTATTAAGTCTCGGAACACATTTTTGTTCTCGTGGACCCATCATGGGTCTTGGAACGCATTTGTGGTCCTTGGGTCCCATTTTGCATCCCGAAACTTGTGTTTTGGTGCTTGATCCCTATTTTGGGTGCCCACCTTGCACCAAGTGCGCACCCGGGGCAAACCGAGCGCCTTGGTGCACCGGGGCAAGATCGAGCGTGCACCCGAGGCGCCCCGAACATGCACCAAGGTGCACTCGGCCCACATGTGAGCGCAGGTCGTTGCGCCCGAGGTGGTGTGTGGGCACCGCGTTGCAGACGGGACACTGCACGCACACGACGCCCCGTCCAGGTGCACGCACGTAGGCCGGGCCGGGTGCACACCCGACGCCCTAGCAAGGTGCGCGCACCCGGGCAGGGCTCACACTTGGCGAACGGGGCGCACTTCGCGAGGGAGGGTGTGCACCTCGACGGGGGTGGGTGGCCGGGGTGGATTCGCACGTGGGTCGCGGTTTGCTAAGTACACACTGCGACAAGCTCATAACGGGTGCGATCATACCAGCGTTAGTGCACCGGATCCCATCAGAACTCCGCAGTTAAGCGCGCTTGGGCCGGAGTAGTACTGGGATGGGTGACCTCCCGGGAAGTCCCGGTGTTGCACCCTTTTTTAGTTTTTCGCCGGGCGTCGCAATGCTATTTGAATAAACCTTTTGCCCGTTTGCGTTCTCGTCGGGGCCGGGCCGGGCCGGGGTGCGCTGCCCGCACTACCGCGCGCGCGGGGGGCGACACCGAGCGCGCACCCGAGGCGCCCCGAGCACACAGGCCACGGTGCAACCCGGGCGTTGTGCGCGCACCCCGGTGCGCCCGAGGTGCTGCGCGCGCACCCAGGTGAAATCGGTGTGCACCTCGGCCAGTGCGCGCTCGGTCGAGTCGCGCACGTTGGCCAAGGTGCACGGTGATGTTTCTTACTCTAAGGTTCCGCACCAGACGCCCGGGACAGGTGAGCGAAGCTGGGCGGGGCCGGGTGCGCGGCCGGGGCAGGTGCACGCAGCTAGAGAGAGCTTTGGAGCACACCAGAGGTGCGCACCTTGGAGCACACTTCGGAGCGCACCAATGATGCGCTCCATTCAAAAGTTTCCTGAAAAGGCAAAAAAAGTTGAGATTATAGAATTTCCCACTTGAGAGATTGTAAAAAAAAAAAATTTAAAATGAAGGAAACGCGGGTGCCAAGGTGTGCGCGCCCGGGTGCGCAGCCCAGCCAAGGTGTGCGCACCAAGGCGCCCACCCTGGCGAAGGTGCACGCAAGGTGCGCACCCGAGGCAAACCGGACAATTAACCCAACTTTCGACTTCGCGCGCACCTGCGCACCTTGGAGCGCACTTCGGAGCGCTCCTTGGTGCGCACCAATCTTGGGCACCTCGGAGTGCACCATGGCGCCCACCAAGGTGCGCACCCGGGGCAAACCGAGCTCCGACTTCGTGCGCACCTTGGAGCGCACGAAAGGTGCGCACCATGGCGCCCACCAAGGTGCGCAGCCCAGCCAAGGCGTGCGCATCAAGGTGCGCACCCTGGCGAAGGTGCGCACCCGGGGCAAACCGAGCTCCGACTTCGTGCGCACCTTGGAGCGCACAAAGGGTGCGCAACCCAGCCAAGGTGTGCGCACCCCGGGCAAACCGAGCTCCGAATCGTGCGCACCTTGGAGCACACTTCGGAGCCCTCCTTGGTGCGCACCGATGTTGCGCACCTCGGAGCGCACCCGGGGAAAACAATGCAATTAACCCGACTTTCGACTTCGTGGGCACCTCGGAGCGCTCTCGGGTTCGCACCTCGGAGCACACCGAGGTGCGCACCTTTGATGCGCTGCCTTCACCAATTTCCAGAAAAGGCAAGAAAACATTGAGAAGGTGTGCGCACCGAGGTGCCCACCCTGGCGAAGGTGCACGCGAGGTGCGCACCCGGGGCAAACCGGGCTCCGACTTCGTGCACGCCATGCTGCGCACCTTGGAGGGCCATGGTGCGCACCTTGGAGCACACTTCGGAGCGCTCAATGGTGCCCAACCCAGCCAAGGTGCCCACCGCGGCGAAGGTGCACGCGAGGTGCGCACCCGGGGCAAACCGGGCTCCGACTTCGTGCACGCCGCACCTTGGAGCACACTTCGGAGCGCTCCTTGGTGCGCACCAGGGCGCGCAACCCAGCCGAGGTGCCCACCCCGGCGAAGGTGCACGCGGGGTGCGCACCCGGGGCAAACCGGGCTCCGACTTCGTGCACGCCATGGTGCCCACCGCGCCAAGGTGCACGCGAGGTGCGCACCCGGGGCAAACCGGGCTCCGACTTCGTGCACGCCGCACCTTGGAGCACACTTCGGAGCGCTCCTTGGTGCGCACCAGGGCGCGCAACCCAGCCGAGGTGCCCACCCC
>NW_026729326.1:15000-30000 GCF_030272615.1 Cryptomeria japonica
AAGCAGTGATGACAACCGGGCTGTGAGGAGAGGAGGGATGCAGCCAAGAAAGCAATCAGGGCTCGAGGCAAGGGATGCATCAAGGATAGCAATCATGTTGTGAGGCGAGATTCCAAAGGCTAAACGTGAGAGGCTGCAGGGTCGACTCAGAGAGGTCTATGCATGTGAGAGGCTGAAAGCAAGGTCAACTCGGAGCGGTCTATGCATCGGGCGCGCTTGGGGCGACTACCAGTGCCAACCCCTTATCCCGCGACGCGTCCGACAAAGAGAACGTTCCAAGGCGGCAGAGGAGGTTACCAGCCGAAGGATGCAGTAGCAATAACAGGTATAGTTCCGCGGCGGCCGAGAAGACTCACCGCATAGGAATCGGGATGCGAGGCGAGGGATGCGGCGGGAAGGCCCCGACGGCTAAACGGAAGAGGCTGCAGGGCCGCCTCGGAATGGTCCAAGCATCGGACGCGATTGGGACGACTACCAGTGCCAACCCCTTATCCCGCGATGCGTCCGATACACAGATAGTTCCAAGGCGGCCGAGGAGCCTCACCGCATATCAATCGGGGTGCGAGGCGAGGGATGGGGCGGGAAGGCCCCAACGGCTAGACGGAAGAGGCTTCAGGGCCACCTCGGAATGCTCCAAGCATCGGACGCGCTTGGGGCGACTACCAGTGCCAACCCCTTATCCCGCGATGCGTCCGATACACAGATGGTTCCAAGGCGGCCGAGGAGCCTCACCGCATAGCAATCGGGGGTGCGAGGCGAGGGATGGGGCGGGAAGGCCCCAACGGCTAGACGGAAGAGGCTTCAGGGCCGCCTCGGAATGGTCCAAGCATCGGACGCGCTTGGGGCGACTACCAGTGACAACCCCTCATCCCGCGATGCGTCCGATACGAAGATGGTTCCAAGGCGGCCGAGGAGCCTCACCGCATAGCAATCGGGGTGCGAGGTGGGGGATGCGGCGAGATGGCCCCAACGGCTAGACGGAAGAGGCCACAGGGCCGCGTCGGAATAGTCCAAGCATCGGACGCGCTTGGGGCGACTACCAGTGACAACCCCTTATCCCGCGATGCGTCCGATACGAAGATAGTTCCAAGGCGGCCGAGGAGCCTCACCGCATAGCAATCCGGGTGCGAGGTGGGGGATGCGGCGAGATGGCCCCAACGGCTAGACGGAAGAGGCTGCAGGGCCGCCTCGGAATAGTCCAAGCATCGGACGCGCTTGGGGCGACTACCAGTGACAACCCCTTATCCCGCGATGCTTCCGATACGAAGACAGTTCCAAGGCGGCCGAGGAGCCTCACCGCATAGCAATGGGGGTGCGAGGTGAGGGATGCGGCGAGATGGCCCCAACGGCTAGACGGAAGAGGCCACAGGGCCGCCTCGGAATAGTCCAAGCATCGGACGCGCTTGGGGCGACTACCAGTGACAACCCCTTATCCCGCGATGCATCCGATACGAAGATAGTTCCCAGGCGGCCGAGGAGCCTCACCGCATAGCAATCGGGGTGCGAGGCGAGGGATGCGGCGAGATGGCCCCAAAGGGTAGACGGAAGAGGCTGCGGGGCCGCCTCGGAATAGTCCAAGCATCGAACGCGCTTGGGGCGACTACCACTGCCAACCCCTTATCCCGCGATGCGTCCGATACACAGATAGTTCCGAGGCGGCCGAGGAGCTGGGGGATGCGGCGAGATGGCCCCAACGGCTAGACGGAAGAGGCTGCAGGGCCGCCTCGGAATAGTCCAAGCATCGGACGCGCTTGGGGCGACTACCAGTGACAACCCCTTATCCCGCGATGCGTCCGATACACAGATAGTTCCGAGGCGGCCAAGGAGCCTCACCGCATAGCAATCGTGGTGCGAGGTGGGGGATGCAGCGAGATGGCCCCAACGGCTAGACGGAAGAGGCTGCAGGGCCGCCTCGGAATGGTCCAAGCATCGGACGCGCTTGGGGCGACTACCACTGCCAACCCCTTATCCCGCGATGCGTCCGATACACAGATAGTTCCAAGTCGGCCGAGGAGCCTCACCGAATAGCAATCGGGGTGCGAGGCGAGGGATGCGGCGAGAAAGCCCCAACGGCTAGAGGGAAGAGGCTTCAGGTCCGCCTCGGAATGGTCCAAGCATCGGACGCGCTTGGGGCGACTACCAGTGACAACCCCTTATCCCGCGACGCGTCCGATACACAGATAGTTCCAAGGCGGCCGAGGAGCCTCACCGCATAGCAATCGGGGTGCGAGGCGAGGGATGCGGCGAGAAGGACCCAACGGCTAGACGGAAGAGGCTTCAGGGCCGCCTCGGAATGGTCCAAGCATCGGACGCGCTTGGGGCGACTACCAGTGACAACCCCTTATCCCGCGACGCGTCCGATACACAGATAGTTCCAAGGCGGCCGAGGAGCCTCACCGCATAGCAATCGGGGTGCGAGGCGAGGGATGCGGCGAGAAGGACCCAACGGCTAGACGGAAGAGGCTTCAGGTCCGCCTCGGAATGGTCCAAGCATCGGACGCGCTTGGGGTGACTACCAGTGACAACCCCTTATCCCGCGACGCGTCCGATACACAGATAGTTCCAAGGCGGCCGAGGAGCCTCACCGCATAGCAATCGGGGTGCGAGGCGAGGGATGCGGCGAGAAGGACCCAACGGCTAGACGGAAGAGGCTTCAGGGCCGCCTCGGAATGGTCCAAGCATCGGACGCGCTTGGGGCGACTACCAGTGACAACCCCTTATCCCGCGATGCGTCCGATACACAGATAGTTCCAAGGCGGCCGAGGAGCCTCACCGCATAGCAATCGGGGTGCGAGGCGAGGGATGCGGCGAGAAGGACCCAACGGCTAGACGGAAGAGGCTTCAGGGCCGCCTCGGAATGGTCCAAGCATCGGACGCGCTTGGGGCGACTACCAGTGACAACCCCTTATCCCGCGACGCGTCCGATACACAGATAGTTCCAAGGCGGCCGAGGAGCCTCACCGCATAGCAATCGGGGTGCGAGGCGAGGGATGCGGCAAGAAGGACCCAACGGCTAGACGGAAGAGGCTTCAGGGCCGCCTCGGAATGGTCCAAGCATCGGACGCGCTTGGGGCGACTACCAGTGACAACCCCTTATCCCGCGACGCGTCCGATACACAGATAGTTCCAAGGCGGCCGAGGAGCCTCACCGCATAGCAATCGGGGTGCGAGGCGAGGGATGCGGCGAGAAGGACCCAACGGCTAGACGGAAGAGGCTTCAGGTCCGCCTCGGAATGGTCCAAGCATCGGACGCGCTTGGGGCGACTACCAGTGACAACCCCTTATCCCGCGACGCGTCCGATACACAGATAGTTCCAAGGCGGCCGAGGAGCCTCACCGCATAGCAATCGGGGTGCGAGGCGAGGGATGCGGCGAGAAGGACCCAACGGCTAGACGGAAGAGGCTTCAGGGCCGCCTCGGAATGGTCCAAGCATCGGACGCGCTTGGGGCGACTACCAGTGACAACCCCTTATCCCGCGACGCGTCCGATACACAGATAGTTCCAAGGCGGCCGAGGAGCCTCACCGCATAGCAATCGGGGTGCGAGGCGAGGGATGCGGCGAGAAGGACCCAACGGCTAGACGGAAGAGGCTTCAGGGCCGCCTCGGAATGGTCCAAGCATCGGACGCGCTTGGGGCGACTACCAGTGACAACCCCTTATCCCGCGATGCGTCCGATACACAGATAGTTCCAAGGCGGCCGAGGAGCCTCACCGCATAGCAATCGGGGTGCGAGGCGAGGGATGCGGCGAGAAGGACCCAACGGCTAGACGGAAGAGGCTTCAGGGCCGCCTCGGAATGGTCCAAGCATCGGACGCGCTTGGGGCGACTACCAGTGACAACCCCTTATCCCGCGACGCGTCCGATACACAGATAGTTCCAAGGCGGCCGAGGAGCCTCACCGCATAGCAATCGGGGTGCGAGGCGAGGGATGCGGCGAGAAGGACCCAACGGCTAGACGGAAGAGGCTTCAGGGCCGCCTCGGAATGGTCCAAGCATCGGACGCGCTTGGGGCGACTACCAGTGACAACCCCTTATCCCGCGACGCGTCCGATACACAGATAGTTCCAAGGCGGCCGAGGAGCCTCACCGCATAGCAATCGGGGTGCGAGGCGAGGGATGCGGCGAGAAGGACCCAACGGCTAGACGGAAGAGGCTTCAGGGCCGCCTCGGAATGGTCCAAGCATCGGACGCGCTTGGGGCGACTACCAGTGACAACCCCTTATCCCGCGACGCGTCCGATACACAGATAGTTCCAAGGCGGCCGAGGAGCCTCACCGCATAGCAATCGGGGTGCGAGGCGAGGGATGCGGCGAGAAGGACCCAACGGCTAGACGGAAGAGGCTTCAGGGCCGCCTGGGAATGGTCCATGCATCGCACGCGCTTGGGGCGACTACCAGTGACAACCCCTTATCCCGCGACGCGTCCGATACACAGATAGTTCCAAGGCGGCCGAGGAGCCTCACCGCATAGCAATCGGGGTGCGAGGCGAGGGATGCGGCGAGAAGGACCCAACGGCTAGACGGAAGAGGCTTCAGGGCCGCCTCGGAATGGTCCAAGCATCGGACGCGCTTGGGGCGACTACCAGTGACAACCCCTTATCCCGCGACGCGTCCGATACACAGATAGTTCCAAGGCGGCCGAGGAGCCTCACCGCATAGCAATCGGGGTGCGAGTCGAGGGATGCGGCGAGAAGGACCCAACGGCTAGACGGAAGAGGCTTCAGGGCCGCCTCGGAATGGTCCAAGCATCGGACGCGCTTGGGGCGACTACCAGTGACAACCCCTTATCCCGCGATGCGTCTGATACACAGATAGTTCCAAGGCGGCCGAGGAGCCTCACCGCATAGCAATCGGGGTGCGAGGCAAGGGATGCGGCGAGAAGGACCCAACGGCTAGACGGAAGAGGCTTCAGGGCCGCCTCGGAATGGTCCAAGCATCGGACGCGCTTGGGGCGACTACCGTTGCCAACCCCTTATCCCGCGATGCGTCTGATACACAGATAGTTCCGAGGCGGCCGAGGAGCCTCACCGCATAGCAATCGGGTTGCGAGGCAGATTATTGGGAAGGGAACCCCCTGGGATGCGGCTCAAGCAGTGCCCAAAGGGACTGGAATGCGGAATCACATCGAGAGACCCAAATGCTATACGAGGGCTCAAATCGAATTATCGATTTGGCCACGACATGGACGCATCGGAACGACTACCTTTGCCGAACCACTCGCAATTGCATCCATACCGAAACCAATAGACATTTCCGTTAGAGCCCTCGCATAGCATTCGGGAATCTCGCATGCCCCTCTAAATCGACCAATGCTGGCGCTCAACGAAAATCCGAGCGCTACCACCGTTCGAGCGCCAGCATTGGTCGAGTTAGAGGGGCACGGGGGAGAATGCTCCAGTCAACACCTCCCCTATATAAGTTATTTGTCCGATTCTCGCACAACCGTAGTCTGCCTCGTCGAATCAAACAACGGTCCCAGATTCCGACTTCCGTTCCGTAGAGACCCAAAAGCTAGATGGAGGCTCGCAAGAAAGAGAGTCGGCGCATAGCAATCGGGTTTCTCGAACGTTTAGGGACCGAGCTCACTTGCGGATAGGGCAAAATCCGCCAAGCAACCCAAAAGCTAGACGGGGGCTCGAATCGAATCGCCTAGGCGGCCACAACAATGACGTGTTGGATCGACTACCAGTGCCAAACCATTCAGCAAGACTAGTCTGTGTCGAGGCCGGATAGAGATTCTCAGAGAGCGCCCGTATAGCATTTAGGAGACCTGCCGCGTCCCTCACACTCGACAAATGGTGGTGCACGTTTATAAATCCGAGCGATCCCAACCCTTTCAAGCACCAACATCGGTCGAGATAGAGGGGCACGGAGGGGGCTGCGTGAGACAACACAGTCCCCTATATAAGTTATTTGTCCGATTCTCACACATCCGAAGAATGGTCATCAAATCGGACAACAGCCCAAACTTCCGACTTCCGTCCCAGAAAGCCCAAGAGCTATCTAAAACGTTCATGGCCGGAACTCGATCGCGGCTATACCAGTCCGCCAAGCAACCCAAAAGCTAGACTGGAGCTCTAGTCGAATCACCTCTGTGGCCATTGCAAGGACGTGTTGGAGCGACTACCATTGCCGAACCATTCCGCAGGTCGAGTCCATACCAAGGCCGCATAGAGATTCACGATGAGCTCCTGCATAGCAATCAGGAGACTTGCCGTGTCCATCACAATCGATAAATCCTGGTGCAAGATTTTTGCATCCGAGCGCTCCAACCAGTCGAGCACCAGCATCAATCGACATAAACGGGCACGGGGGGAGGATGCTCGAGAACACTACCTCCCCTATATAAGTTATTTGTCCGATTCTCAAGCAGCCGAAGTCTGGTCATCGAATCGGGTCAAAGACCACAACTTCCGACTTTACCCACAATGCAAGTCATCGAATCGAACATCGGCCCCCGAGTCGGACTCCATGCGTATGTCAGGTCATCGGACCCAAATTCCGCCTTCCTGCGCATGGCGGGCCATCAATATCAACTCGGTCATCGGACCCAAACTCCGCCTTTCTGCGCATGGCACGCCTTCAAATCGGTCATCGGACCCAAATTCCGCCTTCCTGTGCATGGCGGGCCATCAACATCAACTCGGTCATCGGACCCAAATTCCGCCTTTCTGCGCATGGCACGCCATCAACTCGGTCATCGGACCCAAATTCCGCCTTCCTGCGCATGGCAGGTCATCGGACACAAATTCAGACCTCGCCAATATGCCTACGTATCGAATCGGTCATCGGACCCAACTTCCGACTTCATCCATACTGTAGGGTCTTTGAGGTTGGCGCGGTGCGCTCAACCCGGGGAGTCGACCCATCGAAGCATACACCTCCCCTATATAAGCTATTTGTCCGATTCCCACACCTGTGTAGTTTGCACCTCTGACCAGGACATCGACCCCAACTTCCGAACTCGACTGCAACGACGGCACCAGCGCCTTGGTGCGCACCTTGCGACGCACAGTCCCAACATTCGCCTTCCTGCACATGGCAGGTCATCGGACCCAAATTCCGACCTCGCGAGTATGCCTACATATCGAATCGGTCATCGGACACAACTTCCGACTTCATCCATACCGTAGGGTCTTTGAGGTTGGCGCGGTGCGCTCAACCCGGGGAGTCGACCCAACGAAGCATACACCTCCCCTATATAAGCTATTTGTCCGATTCCCACACCTGTGTAGTTTGCACCTCCGATCAGGACATCGACCCCAACTTCCGAACTCGCCTGCAACGACCGAACCAGCGCCTTGGTGCGCACCTTGCAACGCACAGTGCCAACATTCGCCTTCCTGCACATGGCAGGTCATCGGACCCAAATTCCGACCTCGCGAGTATGCCTACATATCGAATCGGTCATCGGACCCAACTTCCGACTTCATCCATACCGTAGGGTCTTTGAGGTTGGCGCGGTGCGCTCAACCCGGGGAGTCGACCCAACGAAGCATACACCTCCCCTATATAAGCTATTTGTCCGATTCCCACACCTGTGTAGCTTGCACCTCCGATCAGGACATCGACCCCAACTTCCGAACTCGACTAAAAAGACCGCACCAGCACCTTGGTGTGCACCTTGCAACGCACAGTGCCAACATTCGCCTTCCTGCACATGGCAGGTCATCGGACCCAAATTCCGACCTCATGAGCATACCTACTAATCGAATCGGTCATCGGACCCAACTTCCGACTTCATCCATACCGTAGGGTCTTTGAGGTTGGCGCGGTGCGCTCAACCTGGGGAGTCGACCCATCGAAGCATACACCTCCCCTATATAAGCTATTTGTCCGATTCCGACACCTGTGTAGTTTGCACCTCCGCTCAGGACATCGACCCCAACTTCCGAACTCGCCTGCAACGACCGAACCAGCGCCTTGGTGCGCACCAAAAGTGCGCACTTTTGGAGGGCACTTTTGTGCGCTCCAAAGGTGCGCACTTTTGGAGGGCACTTTTGTGCGCTCCAAAGGTGCGCACTTTTGGAGGGCACTTTTTGGAGGGCACTTTTGTGCGCTCCAAAGGTGCGCACTTTTGGAGGGCACTTTTTGGAGGGCACTTTTCTGCGCTCCAAAGGTGCGCACTTTTGGAGGGCACTTTTTGGAGGGCACTTTTCTGCGCTCCAAAGGTGCGCACTTTTGGAGGGCACTTTTTGGAGGGCACTTTTCTGCGCTCCAAAGGTGCGCACTTTTGGAGGGCACTTTTTGGAGGGCACTTTTCTGCGCTCCAAAGGTGCGCACTTTTGGAGGGCACTTTTGTGCACTCCAAAGGTGCACACTTTTGGAGGGCACTTTTTGGAGGGCACTTTTCTGCACTCCAAAGGTGCGCACTTTTGGAGGGCACTTTTTGGAGGGCACTTTTGTGCGCTCCAAAGGTGCGCACTTTTGGAGGGCACTTTTTGGAGGGCACTTTTGTGCGCTCCAAAGGTGCGCACTTTTGGAGGGCACTTTTGTGCACTCCAAAGGTGCGCACTTTTGGAGGGCACTTTTCCTGCGCTCCAAAGGTGCACACCTAGGTGAGCACCTTCGACCACACCTTGTAGCACACCAAACTCTGACTTTCGACTTCATCCGCAATGCAGGGTCTTTGAGGTTGGCGCAATGCGCACAACCAGGGGAGTCGACCCATCAAACCCAACACCTCCCCTATATAAGCTATTTGTCTGATTCTCATACATGCGTAGCCTGCAGGAGCAATTAGGACATCGACCCCAACTTTCGGCTTCTAAACGAAAACAAGGTCTTTGAGGTTGGTGTAATGCGAACAACTAGGGGAGTCAACCCATCAAACCCAACACCTCCCCTATATAAGCTATTTGTCTGATTCTCATACATGTGTAGTCTACAGGAGCAATTAGGACATCGACCCCAACTTTTGACTTCTTAACGAAAACAAGGTCTTTGAGGTTGACGTAATGCGCACAACCAGGGGAGTCGACCCATCAAACCCAACACCTCCCCTATATAAGCTATTTGTCCGATTCTCATACATGTGTAGCCTACAGGAGCCATTAGGACATTGACCCCAACTTTTGACTTCTTAACGAAAACAAGGTCTTTGAGGTTGGCGTAATGCGCACAACCAAGGGAGTTGACCCATCAAACCCAACACCTCCCCTATATAAGCTATTTGTCTGATTCTCATACATGTGTAGCCTGCAACAACGATTAGGACATCCACCCCAACTTCTGAATTCGTCTGCGTTGACCGCACCAAAGGTGCACGCCTTGGTGCTCACCAAAATCCGACTTCCGACTTCTTCTGCTATGCGGGGTCTTTGAGGTTGGCGCAGTGCGCACAACCAGGGGAGTCAACCCACCGAATGCAACACCTCCCCTATATAAGCTATTTGTCTGATTCTCATACATGCGTAGACTGCAGCAATGATTAGGACATCCACCCCAACTTTTGACTTCTTAAACAAGACAGGGTCTTTGAAGTTGGTGCAGTGCACACAACCAGGGGAGTCGACCCATCAAACGCAACACCTCCCCTATATAAAGCTATTTGTCCGATTCTCATACGTGTAGTCTGCAGCAGCGATTAGGACATCGACCCCAACTTCCGAATTCGTTTGCATTGACCGCACCAAAGGTGCACGCCTTGGTGTGCACCTTGGAGTGCACTTTGGTGCTCACCTCGGTGCACACTTTGGTGTGCACCTCGGTGTGCACCAAAGGTGCGCACCTTGGAGCGCACCAAAGGTGTACACTTTGGAGCGCACCACATAGGGTCTTTGAGAGGTTGGCGCAGTGCGCACACCAAGGTGGGTGTTGAGGTGCGTGCCGAGGTGGGTGGGTGCTAGGGTGCGCTCCATGGTGGGTGCCAGGGTGGGTGCGTGCTAGGGTGGATTCCAAAGAGGGTCATAGGGTGGGTGCCAAGGTGGGTTGGTGATATAGTGGGTTCAAAGGTGGGTACTAGGGTGGGTTCCAAGGTGGGTCACAAGTTGGGTGCCAGGATGCGTGGGTGTTAGGTTGGGTGCCAAGGTGGGCTCCTGCGTGGGTGGGTGCTAGGGTGGGTTTCAAGGTGGACGCGAGGGCGGGTGCCAAGGTGGGTAACAAGTTGGGTGTTAGGATGGGTGAGTGCTAGAGTGGGTGCCAAGGTGGGTGGGTGCTAAGGTGGATGCCAAGGTGGTTCACAGGGTGGGTGGGTTCTAGGGTGAGTTCCAAGGTGGGTCACAGGTTTAGTGCTAGGGTGCGTGTCAAGGCGGGTGTCGAGGTGCCTGGGTGCTAGGGTGTGGATGCCAATGTGGGTCATAGGGTGGGTACTAGGGTGGGCTGCAATGTGGGTGCCAAGGTGGGTAACATGCTCGGTTGGTTCTAAATTGGGTGTCAGGGTGGGTGTGCACCCACCTTGCCCGAGGTGGGTGCCAAGGTGCCAGTGTGGGTGGGTGCTAAGGTGGATGCCAAGGTGGGTGAGAAGGTGGGTGATAGGTTGAGTGGTAGGATGGGTGGGTGCCAAGATGGGTCACAGGGTGGGTGCAAGGGTGGGTAGGTGCTAGGGTTGGTGTCAGGGTGGGTGGGTGCTAGGTTGGGTTCCAAGGTGGGTGCGAGGGTGAGTGTCAAGGTGGGTCACAGGTTAGGTGCTAGGATGGGTGAGTGCTAGGGTGCAAAGGTGCCAGGGTGGGTGCTAGGATGGGTCGATGCTAGGGTGAGTGGCAAGGTGGGTCCACAAGTGTCAAGGTGGGTGCCGAGGTGGGTGCCAACTTGGGTTCCAAGGTGGGTGCCAAGTGGGCGACTGCTATGGTGGATGCCAAGGTGGGTCACGGGGTGGGTGCCAAGTTGCTAGGTTGTGTTCCAAGGTGGGTGCCAACGTGGCTGCTAGGGTGCGTGGGTTAAAGGGTGTGTCACAACGTGGGTGCCAGGATGGGTGCGCACCCACACTGGCCAAGACGGGTGCAAGGTTGGGTTCCAAGCCCGGTCACAGGCTGGGTGCTAGGATGGGTGGGTGCCAAGGTGGGCACCAGGGTGGGTGCACCCACCCTGGCCAAGGTGGGTCACGGGGTGGGTCCTAGGGTGGGTAACGGGGTGGGTACTAAGGTGCGTGCCAAGGTGGGTCATGGGGTGGGTGCCAAGGTGGGCACCAGGGTGGGTGTGCACCAACCCTAGCCAGGGTAGGTCACGGGGTGGTTGTCGGGGTGGGCGTCAAGGAGCCAAGGTGGGTGGCAAGTAGCCAAGTTGCGTGCCAAGGTGGGTGTCGGGGTGGGTGCCAAGGATCCAAGGTGGGTGCCAAGGAACCAAGGTGGGTGTCTGGGTGGGTGCCGAGGTGGGAGCCAGGGTGGGTCCCAAGGTGAGTGCAAAGGTGGGTGCCAGGGTCAAGGTGAGTGCCAATGTGGGTTCCAAGGTGCCAGGGTCAGGGTGAGTGCCAATGTGGGTTCAAAGGTGCTAAGTTGGGTGCGAGGTTGGGTGCGAGGGTGGGTGGGTGCCAAGGTGTGCTAGGTGGAAGCCCGGGTGGGTCGGCATCCCATGGGTGTCGAGTTGGGTGCCTGATGGGTGCTTCTTGTCAAGTTTTAGTCGTCGGGACTCATTTCGAGCCTTAGAGGTCGTTTCTTGTCCGGTTGCCCTGTCTTCGACCTGGGAACCCAATTTTGGTCCTCGGGTCCCATTTTTTTTTGTCTCGCATCCCACTTTTGGCCTGTGGCCTTTTCGGGGTCGATTCTCGTTTTGGGCATCAGAGCATGTTTCTTCTCCTAAAACCCAATATTTGTTTATTAAGTCTCGGAACACATTTTTGTTCTCGTGGACCCATCATGGGTCTTGGAACGCATTTGTGGTCCTTGGGTCCCATTTTGCATCCCGAAACTTGTGTTTTGGTGCTTGATCCCTATTTTGGGTGCCCACCTTGCACCAAGTGCGCACCCGGGGCAAACCGAGCGCCTTGGTGCACCGGGGCAAGATCGAGCGTGCACCCGAGGCGCCCCGAACATGCACCAAGGTGCACTCGGCCCACATGTGAGCGCAGGTCGTTGCGCCCGAGGTGGTGTGTGGGCACCGCGTTGCAGACGGGACACTGCACGCACACGACGCCCCGTCCAGGTGCACGCACGTAGGCCGGGCCGGGTGCACACCCGACGCCCTAGCAAGGTGCGCGCACCCGGGCAGGGCTCACACTTGGCGAACGGGGCGCACTTCGCGAGGGAGGGTGTGCACCTCGACGGGGGTGGGTGGCCGGGGTGGATTCGCACGTGGGTCGCGGTTTGCTAAGTACACACTGCGACAAGCTCATAACGGGTGCGATCATACCAGCGTTAGTGCACCGGATCCCATCAGAACTCCGCAGTTAAGCGCGCTTGGGCCGGAGTAGTACTGGGATGGGTGACCTCCCGGGAAGTCCCGGTGTTGCACCCTTTTTTAGTTTTTCGCCGGGCGTCGCAATGCTATTTGAATAAACCTTTTGCCCGTTTGCGTTCTCGTCGGGGCCGGGCCGGGCCGGGGTGCGCTGCCCGCACTACCGCGCGCGCGGGGGCGACACCGAGCGCGCACCCGAGGCGCCCCGAGCACACAGGCCACGGTGCAACCCGGGCGTTGTGCGCGCACCCCGGTGCGCCCGAGGTGCTGCGCGCGCACCCAGGTGAAATCGGTGTGCACCTCGGCCAGTGCGCGCTCGGTCGAGTCGCGCACGTTGGCCAAGGTGCACGGTGATGTTTCTTACTCTAAGGTTCCGCACCAGACGCCCGGGACAGGTGAGCGAAGCTGGGCGGGGCCGGGTGCGCGGCCGGGGCAGGTGCACGCAGCTGGAGAGAGCTTTGGAGCACACCAGAGGTGCGCACCTTGGAGCACACTTCGGAGCGCACCAATGATGCGCTCCATTCAAAAGTTTCCTGAAAAGGCAAAAAAAGTTGAGATTATAGAATTTCCCACTTGAGAGATTGTAAAAAAAAAAAATTTAAAATGAAGGAAACGCGGGTGCCAAGGTGTGCGCCCCCGGGTGCGCAGCCCAGCCAAGGTGTGCGCACCAAGGCGCCCACCCTGGCGAAGGTGCACGCAAGGTGCGCACCCGAGGCAAACCGGACAATTAACCCAACTTTCGACTTCGCGCGCACCTGCGCACCTTGGAGCGCACTTCGGAGCGCTCCTTGGTGCGCACCAATCTTGGGCACCTCGGAGTGCACCATGGCGCCCACCAAGGTGCGCACCCGGGGCAAACCGAGCTCCGACTTCGTGCGCACCTTGGAGCGCACGAAAGGTGCGCACCATGGCGCCCACCAAGGTGCGCAGCCCAGCCAAGGCGTGCGCATCAAGGTGCGCACCCTGGCGAAGGTGCGCACCCGGGGCAAACCGAGCTCCGACTTCGTGCGCACCTTGGAGCGCACAAAGGGTGCGCAACCCAGCCAAGGTGTGCGCACCCCGGGCAAACCGAGCTCCGAATCGTGCGCACCTTGGAGCACACTTCGGAGCCCTCCTTGGTGCGCACCGATGTTGCGCACCTCGGAGCGCACCCGGGGAAAACAATGCAATTAACCCGACTTTCGACTTCGTGGGCACCTCGGAGCGCTCTCGGGTTCGCACCTCGGAGCACACCGAGGTGCGCACCTTTGATGCGCTGCCTTCACCAATTTCCAGAAAAGGCAAGAAAACATTGAGAAGGTGTGCGCACCGAGGTGCCCACCCTGGCGAAGGTGCACGCGAGGTGCGCACCCGGGGCAAACCGGGCTCCGACTTCGTGCACGCCATGCTGCGCACCTTGGAGGGCCATGGTGCGCACCTTGGAGCACACTTCGGAGCGCTCAATGGTGCCCAACCCAGCCAAGGTGCCCACCGCGGCGAAGGTGCACGCGAGGTGCGCACCCGGGGCAAACCGGGCTCCGACTTCGTGCACGCCGCACCTTGGAGCACACTTCGGAGCGCTCCTTGGTGCGCACCAGGGCGCGCAACCCAGCCGAGGTGCCCACCCCGGCGAAGGTGCACGCGGGGTGCGCACCCGGGGCAAACCGGGCTCCGACTTCGTGCACGCCATGGTGCCCACCGCGCCAAGGTGCACGCGAGGTGCGCACCCGGGGCAAACCGGGCTCCGACTTCGTGCACGCCGCACCTTGGAGCACACTTCGGAGCGCTCCTTGGTGCGCACCAGGGCGCGCAACCCAGCCGAGGTGCCCACCCCGGCGAAGGTGCACGCGAGGTGCGCACCCGGGGCAAACCGGGCTCCGACTTCGTGCACGCCATGGTGCCCACCGCGGCGAAGGTGCACGCGAGGTGCGCACCCGGGGCAAACCGGGCTCCGACTTCGTGCACGCCGCACCTTGGAGCACACTTCGGAGCGCTCCTTGGTGCGCACCATGGTGCCCACCAGGGCGCGCAACCCCGCCGAAGGTGCACGCGAGGTGCGCACCCGGGGCAAACCGGGCTCCGACTTCGTGCACGCCGCACCTTGGAGCACACTTCGGAGCGCTCCTTGGTGCGCACCAGGGCGCGCAACCCCGCCGAAGGTGCACGCGAGGTGCGCACCCGGGGCAAACCGGGCTCCGACTTCGTGCACGCCATGGTGCGCACCAGGGTGCCCACCGCGGCGAAGGTGCGCACCCGGGGCAAACCGGGCTCCGACTTCGTGCACGCCGCACCTTGGAGCACACTTCGGAGCGCTCCTTGGTGCGCACCAGGGCGCGCAACCCAGCCGAGGTGCCCACCCCGGCGAAGGTGCACGCGAGGTGCGCACCCGGGGCAAACCGGGCTCCGACTTCGTGCACGCCATGGTGCCCACCGCGGCGAAGGTGCGCACCCGGGGCAAACCGGGCTAGGACTTCGTGCACGCCGCACCTTGGAGCACACTTCGGAGCGCTCCTTGGTGCGCACCATGGTGCCCACCAGGCCGCGCAACCCAGCCAAGGTGTGCGCACCAAGGTGCACGCGAGGTGCGCACCCGGGGCAAACCGGGGTCCGGCTTCGTGCACGCCGCACCTTGGAGCACACATCGGGGCGCTCCCGGGTTCGCACCGGCGTTGCGCACCGTGGTGGGCACC
>NW_026729326.1:42500-98322 GCF_030272615.1 Cryptomeria japonica
GCGAGGGATGGGGCGGGAAGGCCCCAACGGCTAGACGGAAGAGGCTTCAGGGCCACCTCGGAATGCTCCAAGCATCGGACGCGCTTGGGGCGACTACCAGTGCCAACCCCTTATCCCGCGATGCGTCCGATACACAGATGGTTCCAAGGCGGCCGAGGAGCCTCACCGCATAGCAATCGGGGGTGCGAGGCGAGGGATGGGGCGGGAAGGCCCCAACGGCTAGACGGAAGAGGCTTCAGGGCCGCCTCGGAATGGTCCAAGCATCGGACGCGCTTGGGGCGACTACCAGTGACAACCCCTCATCCCGCGATGCGTCCGATACGAAGATGGTTCCAAGGCGGCCGAGGAGCCTCACCGCATAGCAATCGGGGTGCGAGGTGGGGGATGCGGCGAGATGGCCCCAACGGCTAGACGGAAGAGGCCACAGGGCCGCGTCGGAATAGTCCAAGCATCGGACGCGCTTGGGGCGACTACCAGTGACAACCCCTTATCCCGCGATGCGTCCGATACGAAGATAGTTCCAAGGCGGCCGAGGAGCCTCACCGCATAGCAATCCGGGTGCGAGGTGGGGGATGCGGCGAGATGGCCCCAACGGCTAGACGGAAGAGGCTGCAGGGCCGCCTCGGAATAGTCCAAGCATCGGACGCGCTTGGGGCGACTACCAGTGACAACCCCTTATCCCGCGATGCTTCCGATACGAAGACAGTTCCAAGGCGGCCGAGGAGCCTCACCGCATAGCAATGGGGGTGCGAGGTGAGGGATGCGGCGAGATGGCCCCAACGGCTAGACGGAAGAGGCCACAGGGCCGCCTCGGAATAGTCCAAGCATCGGACGCGCTTGGGGCGACTACCAGTGACAACCCCTTATCCCGCGATGCATCCGATACGAAGATAGTTCCCAGGCGGCCGAGGAGCCTCACCGCATAGCAATCGGGGTGCGAGGCGAGGGATGCGGCGAGATGGCCCCAAAGGGTAGACGGAAGAGGCTGCGGGGCCGCCTCGGAATAGTCCAAGCATCGAACGCGCTTGGGGCGACTACCACTGCCAACCCCTTATCCCGCGATGCGTCCGATACACAGATAGTTCCGAGGCGGCCGAGGAGCTGGGGGATGCGGCGAGATGGCCCCAACGGCTAGACGGAAGAGGCTGCAGGGCCGCCTCGGAATAGTCCAAGCATCGGACGCGCTTGGGGCGACTACCAGTGACAACCCCTTATCCCGCGATGCGTCCGATACACAGATAGTTCCGAGGCGGCCAAGGAGCCTCACCGCATAGCAATCGTGGTGCGAGGTGGGGGATGCAGCGAGATGGCCCCAACGGCTAGACGGAAGAGGCTGCAGGGCCGCCTCGGAATGGTCCAAGCATCGGACGCGCTTGGGGCGACTACCACTGCCAACCCCTTATCCCGCGATGCGTCCGATACACAGATAGTTCCAAGTCGGCCGAGGAGCCTCACCGAATAGCAATCGGGGTGCGAGGCGAGGGATGCGGCGAGAAAGCCCCAACGGCTAGAGGGAAGAGGCTTCAGGTCCGCCTCGGAATGGTCCAAGCATCGGACGCGCTTGGGGCGACTACCAGTGACAACCCCTTATCCCGCGACGCGTCCGATACACAGATAGTTCCAAGGCGGCCGAGGAGCCTCACCGCATAGCAATCGGGGTGCGAGGCGAGGGATGCGGCGAGAAGGACCCAACGGCTAGACGGAAGAGGCTTCAGGGCCGCCTCGGAATGGTCCAAGCATCGGACGCGCTTGGGGCGACTACCAGTGACAACCCCTTATCCCGCGACGCGTCCGATACACAGATAGTTCCAAGGCGGCCGAGGAGCCTCACCGCATAGCAATCGGGGTGCGAGGCGAGGGATGCGGCGAGAAGGACCCAACGGCTAGACGGAAGAGGCTTCAGGTCCGCCTCAGAATGGTCCAAGCATCGGACGCGCTTGGGGCGACTACCAGTGACAACCCCTTATCCCGCGACGCGTCCGATACACAGATAGTTCCAAGGCGGCCGAGGAGCCTCACCGCATAGCAATCGGGGTGCGAGGCGAGGGATGCGGCGAGAAGGACCCAACGGCTAGACGGAAGAGGCTTCAGGGCCGCCTCGGAATGGTCCAAGCATCGGACGCGCTTGGGGCGACTACCAGTGACAACCCCTTATCCCGCGATGCGTCCGATACACAGATAGTTCCAAGGCGGCCGAGGAGCCTCACCGCATAGCAATCGGGGTGCGAGGCGAGGGATGCGGCGAGAAGGACCCAACGGCTAGACGGAAGAGGCTTCAGGGCCGCCTCGGAATGGTCCAAGCATCGGACGCGCTTGGGGCGACTACCAGTGACAACCCCTTATCCCGCGACGCGTCCGATACACAGATAGTTCCAAGGCGGCCGAGGAGCCTCACCGCATAGCAATCGGGGTGCGAGGCGAGGGATGCGGCAAGAAGGACCCAACGGCTAGACGGAAGAGGCTTCAGGGCCGCCTCGGAATGGTCCAAGCATCGGACGCGCTTGGGGCGACTACCAGTGACAACCCCTTATCCCGCGACGCGTCCGATACACAGATAGTTCCAAGGCGGCCGAGGAGCCTCACCGCATAGCAATCGGGGTGCGAGGCGAGGGATGCGGCGAGAAGGACCCAACGGCTAGACGGAAGAGGCTTCAGGTCCGCCTCGGAATGGTCCAAGCATCGGACGCGCTTGGGGCGACTACCAGTGACAACCCCTTATCCCGCGACGCGTCCGATACACAGATAGTTCCAAGGCGGCCGAGGAGCCTCACCGCATAGCAATCGGGGTGCGAGGCGAGGGATGCGGCGAGAAGGACCCAACGGCTAGACGGAAGAGGCTTCAGGGCCGCCTCGGAATGGTCCAAGCATCGGACGCGCTTGGGGCGACTACCAGTGACAACCCCTTATCCCGCGACGCGTCCGATACACAGATAGTTCCAAGGCGGCCGAGGAGCCTCACCGCATAGCAATCGGGGTGCGAGGCGAGGGATGCGGCGAGAAGGACCCAACGGCTAGACGGAAGAGGCTTCAGGGCCGCCTCGGAATGGTCCAAGCATCGGACGCGCTTGGGGCGACTACCAGTGACAACCCCTTATCCCGCGATGCGTCCGATACACAGATAGTTCCAAGGCGGCCGAGGAGCCTCACCGCATAGCAATCGGGGTGCGAGGCGAGGGATGCGGCGAGAAGGACCCAACGGCTAGACGGAAGAGGCTTCAGGGCCGCCTCGGAATGGTCCAAGCATCGGACGCGCTTGGGGCGACTACCAGTGACAACCCCTTATCCCGCGACGCGTCCGATACACAGATAGTTCCAAGGCGGCCGAGGAGCCTCACCGCATAGCAATCGGGGTGCGAGGCGAGGGATGCGGCGAGAAGGACCCAACGGCTAGACGGAAGAGGCTTCAGGGCCGCCTCAGAATGGTCCAAGCATCGGACGCGCTTGGGGCGACTACCAGTGACAACCCCTTATCCCGCGACGCGTCCGATACACAGATAGTTCCAAGGCGGCCGAGGAGCCTCACCGCATAGCAATCGGGGTGCGAGGCGAGGGATGCGGCGAGAAGGACCCAACGGCTAGACGGAAGAGGCTTCAGGGCCGCCTCGGAATGGTCCAAGCATCGGACGCGCTTGGGGCGACTACCAGTGACAACCCCTTATCCCGCGACGCGTCCGATACACAGATAGTTCCAAGGCGGCCGAGGAGCCTCACCGCATAGCAATCGGGGTGCGAGGCGAGGGATGCGGCGAGAAGGACCCAACGGCTAGACGGAAGAGGCTTCAGGGCCGCCTGGGAATGGTCCATGCATCGCACGCGCTTGGGGCGACTACCAGTGACAACCCCTTATCCCGCGACGCGTCCGATACACAGATAGTTCCAAGGCGGCCGAGGAGCCTCACCGCATAGCAATCGGGGTGCGAGGCGAGGGATGCGGCGAGAAGGACCCAACGGCTAGACGGAAGAGGCTTCAGGGCCGCCTCGGAATGGTCCAAGCATCGGACGCGCTTGGGGCGACTACCAGTGACAACCCCTTATCCCGCGACGCGTCCGATACACAGATAGTTCCAAGGCGGCCGAGGAGCCTCACCGCATAGCAATCGGGGTGCGAGTCGAGGGATGCGGCGAGAAGGACCCAACGGCTAGACGGAAGAGGCTTCAGGGCCGCCTCGGAATGGTCCAAGCATCGGACGCGCTTGGGGCGACTACCAGTGACAACCCCTTATCCCGCGATGCGTCTGATACACAGATAGTTCCAAGGCGGCCGAGGAGCCTCACCGCATAGCAATCGGGGTGCGAGGCAAGGGATGCGGCGAGAAGGACCCAACGGCTAGACGGAAGAGGCTTCAGGGCCGCCTCGGAATGGTCCAAGCATCGGACGCGCTTGGGGCGACTACCGTTGCCAACCCCTTATCCCGCGATGCGTCTGATACACAGATAGTTCCGAGGCGGCCGAGGAGCCTCACCGCATAGCAATCGGGTTGCGAGGCAGATTATTGGGAAGGGAACCCCCTGGGATGCGGCTCAAGTAGTGCCCAAAGGGACTGGAATGCGGAATCACATCGAGAGACCCAAATGCTATACGAGGGCTCAAATCGAATTATCGATTTGGCCACGACATGGACGCATCGGAACGACTACCTTTGCCGAACCACTCGCAATTGCATCCATACCGAAACCAATAGACATTTCCGTTAGAGCCCTCGCATAGCATTCGGGAATCTCGCATGCCCCTCTAAATCGACCAATGCTGGCGCTCAACGAAAATCCGAGCGCTACCACCGTTCGAGCGCCAGCATTGGTCGAGTTAGAGGGGCACGGGGGAGAATGCTCCAGTCAACACCTCCCCTATATAAGTTATTTGTCCGATTCTCGCACAACCGTAGTCTGCCTCGTCGAATCAAACAACGGTCCCAGATTCCGACTTCCGTTCCGTAGAGACCCAAAAGCTAGATGGAGGCTCGCAAGAAAGAGAGTCGGCGCATAGCAATCGGGTTTCTCGAACGTTTAGGGACCGAGCTCACTTGCGGATAGGGCAAAATCCGCCAAGCAACCCAAAAGCTAGACGGGGGCTCGAATCGAATCGCCTAGGCGGCCACAACAACGACGTGTTGGATCGACTACCAGTGCCAAACCATTCAGCAAGACTAGTCTGTGTCGAGGCCGGATAGAGATTCTCAGAGAGCGCCCGTATAGCATTTAGGAGACCTGCCGCGTCCCTCACACTCGACAAATGGTGGTGCACGTTTATAAATCCGAGCGATCCCAACCCTTTCAAGCACCAACATCGGTCGAGATAGAGGGGCACGGAGGGGGCTGCGTGAGACAACACAGTCCCCTATATAAGTTATTTGTCCGATTCTCACACATCCGAAGAATGGTCATCAAATCGGACAACAGCCCAAACTTCCGACTTCCGTCCCAGAAAGCCCAAGAGCTATCTAAAACGTTCATGGCCGGAACTCGATCGCGGCTATACCAGTCCGCCAAGCAACCCAAAAGCTAGACTGGAGCTCTAGTCGAATCACCTCTGTGGCCATTGCAAGGACGTGTTGGAGCGACTACCATTGCCGAACCATTCCGCAGGTCGAGTCCATACCAAGGCCGCATAGAGATTCACGATGAGCTCCTGCATAGCAATCAGGAGACTTGCCGTGTCCATCACAATCGATAAATCCTGGTGCAAGATTTTTGCATCCGAGCGCTCCAACCAGTCGAGCACCAGCATCAATCGACATAAACGGGCACGGGGGGAGGATGCTCGAGAACACTACCTCCCCTATATAAGTTATTTGTCCGATTCTCAAGCAGCCGAAGTCTGGTCATCGAATCGGGTCAAAGACCACAACTTCCGACTTTACCCACAATGCAAGTCATCGAATCGAACATCGGCCCCCGAGTCGGACTCCATGCGTATGTCAGGTCATCGGACCCAAATTCCGCCTTCCTGCGCATGGCGGGCCATCAATATCAACTCGGTCATCGGACCCAAACTCCGCCTTTCTGCGCATGGCACGCCTTCAAATCGGTCATCGGACCCAAATTCCGCCTTCCTGTGCATGGCGGGCCATCAACATCAACTCGGTCATCGGACCCAAATTCCGCCTTTCTGCGCATGGCACGCCATCAACTCGGTCATCGGACCCAAATTCCGCCTTCCTGCGCATGGCAGGTCATCGGACACAAATTCAGACCTCGCCAATATGCCTACGTATCGAATCGGTCATCGGACCCAACTTCCGACTTCATCCATACTGTAGGGTCTTTGAGGTTGGCGCGGTGCGCTCAACCCGGGGAGTCGACCCATCGAAGCATACACCTCCCCTATATAAGCTATTTGTCCGATTCCCACACCTGTGTAGTTTGCACCTCTGACCAGGACATCGACCCCAACTTCCGAACTCGACTGCAACGACGGCACCAGCGCCTTGGTGCGCACCTTGCGACGCACAGTCCCAACATTCGCCTTCCTGCACATGGCAGGTCATCGGACCCAAATTCCGACCTCGCGAGTATGCCTACATATCGAATCGGTCATCGGACACAACTTCCGACTTCATCCATACCGTAGGGTCTTTGAGGTTGGCGCGGTGCGCTCAACCCGGGGAGTCGACCCAACGAAGCATACACCTCCCCTATATAAGCTATTTGTCCGATTCCCACACCTGTGTAGTTTGCACCTCCGATCAGGACATCGACCCCAACTTCCGAACTCGCCTGCAACGACCGAACCAGCGCCTTGGTGCGCACCTTGCAACGCACAGTGCCAACATTCGCCTTCCTGCACATGGCAGGTCATCGGACCCAAATTCCGACCTCGCGAGTATGCCTACATATCGAATCGGTCATCGGACCCAACTTCCGACTTCATCCATACCGTAGGGTCTTTGAGGTTGGCGCGGTGCGCTCAACCCGGGGAGTCGACCCAACGAAGCATACACCTCCCCTATATAAGCTATTTGTCCGATTCCCACACCTGTGTAGCTTGCACCTCCGATCAGGACATCGACCCCAACTTCCGAACTCGACTAAAAAGACCGCACCAGCACCTTGGTGTGCACCTTGCAACGCACAGTGCCAACATTCGCCTTCCTGCACATGGCAGGTCATCGGACCCAAATTCCGACCTCATGAGCATACCTACTAATCGAATCGGTCATCGGACCCAACTTCCGACTTCATCCATACCGTAGGGTCTTTGAGGTTGGCGCGGTGCGCTCAACCTGGGGAGTCGACCCATCGAAGCATACACCTCCCCTATATAAGCTATTTGTCCGATTCCGACACCTGTGTAGTTTGCACCTCCGCTCAGGACATCGACCCCAACTTCCGAACTCGCCTGCAACGACCGAACCAGCGCCTTGGTGCGCACCAAAAGTGCGCACTTTTGGAGGGCACTTTTGTGCGCTCCAAAGGTGCGCACTTTTGGAGGGCACTTTTGTGCGCTCCAAAGGTGCGCACTTTTGGAGGGCACTTTTTGGAGGGCACTTTTGTGCGCTCCAAAGGTGCGCACTTTTGGAGGGCACTTTTTGGAGGGCACTTTTCTGCGCTCCAAAGGTGCGCACTTTTGGAGGGCACTTTTTGGAGGGCACTTTTCTGCGCTCCAAAGGTGCGCACTTTTGGAGGGCACTTTTTGGAGGGCACTTTTCTGCGCTCCAAAGGTGCGCACTTTTGGAGGGCACTTTTTGGAGGGCACTTTTCTGCGCTCCAAAGGTGCGCACTTTTGGAGGGCACTTTTGTGCACTCCAAAGGTGCACACTTTTGGAGGGCACTTTTTGGAGGGCACTTTTCTGCACTCCAAAGGTGCGCACTTTTGGAGGGCACTTTTTGGAGGGCACTTTTGTGCGCTCCAAAGGTGCGCACTTTTGGAGGGCACTTTTTGGAGGGCACTTTTGTGCGCTCCAAAGGTGCGCACTTTTGGAGGGCACTTTTGTGCACTCCAAAGGTGCGCACTTTTGGAGGGCACTTTTCCTGCGCTCCAAAGGTGCACACCTAGGTGAGCACCTTCGACCACACCTTGTAGCACACCAAACTCTGACTTTCGACTTCATCCGCAATGCAGGGTCTTTGAGGTTGGCGCAATGCGCACAACCAGGGGAGTCGACCCATCAAACCCAACACCTCCCCTATATAAGCTATTTGTCTGATTCTCATACATGCGTAGCCTGCAGGAGCAATTAGGACATCGACCCCAACTTTCGGCTTCTAAACGAAAACAAGGTCTTTGAGGTTGGTGTAATGCGAACAACTAGGGGAGTCAACCCATCAAACCCAACACCTCCCCTATATAAGCTATTTGTCTGATTCTCATACATGTGTAGTCTACAGGAGCAATTAGGACATCGACCCCAACTTTTGACTTCTTAACGAAAACAAGGTCTTTGAGGTTGACGTAATGCGCACAACCAGGGGAGTCGACCCATCAAACCCAACACCTCCCCTATATAAGCTATTTGTCCGATTCTCATACATGTGTAGCCTACAGGAGCCATTAGGACATTGACCCCAACTTTTGACTTCTTAACGAAAACAAGGTCTTTGAGGTTGGCGTAATGCGCACAACCAAGGGAGTTGACCCATCAAACCCAACACCTCCCCTATATAAGCTATTTGTCTGATTCTCATACATGTGTAGCCTGCAACAACGATTAGGACATCCACCCCAACTTCTGAATTCGTCTGCGTTGACCGCACCAAAGGTGCACGCCTTGGTGCTCACCAAAATCCGACTTCCGACTTCTTCTGCTATGCGGGGTCTTTGAGGTTGGCGCAGTGCGCACAACCAGGGGAGTCAACCCACCGAATGCAACACCTCCCCTATATAAGCTATTTGTCTGATTCTCATACATGCGTAGACTGCAGCAATGATTAGGACATCCACCCCAACTTTTGACTTCTTAAACAAGACAGGGTCTTTGAAGTTGGTGCAGTGCACACAACCAGGGGAGTCGACCCATCAAACGCAACACCTCCCCTATATAAAGCTATTTGTCCGATTCTCATACGTGTAGTCTGCAGCAGCGATTAGGACATCGACCCCAACTTCCGAATTCGTTTGCATTGACCGCACCAAAGGTGCACGCCTTGGTGTGCACCTTGGAGTGCACTTTGGTGCTCACCTCGGTGCACACTTTGGTGTGCACCTCGGTGTGCACCAAAGGTGCGCACCTTGGAGCGCACCAAAGGTGTACACTTTGGAGCGCACCACATAGGGTCTTTGAGAGGTTGGCGCAGTGCGCACACCAAGGTGGGTGTTGAGGTGCGTGCCGAGGTGGGTGGGTGCTAGGGTGCGCTCCATGGTGGGTGCCAGGGTGGGTGCGTGCTAGGGTGGATTCCAAAGAGGGTCATAGGGTGGGTGCCAAGGTGGGTTGGTGATATAGTGGGTTCAAAGGTGGGTACTAGGGTGGGTTCCAAGGTGGGTCACAAGTTGGGTGCCAGGATGCGTGGGTGTTAGGTTGGGTGCCAAGGTGGGCTCCTGCGTGGGTGGGTGCTAGGGTGGGTTTCAAGGTGGACGCGAGGGCGGGTGCCAAGGTGGGTAACAAGTTGGGTGTTAGGATGGGTGAGTGCTAGAGTGGGTGCCAAGGTGGGTGGGTGCTAAGGTGGATGCCAAGGTGGTTCACAGGGTGGGTGGGTTCTAGGGTGAGTTCCAAGGTGGGTCACAGGTTTAGTGCTAGGGTGCGTGTCAAGGCGGGTGTCGAGGTGCCTGGGTGCTAGGGTGTGGATGCCAATGTGGGTCATAGGGTGGGTACTAGGGTGGGCTGCAATGTGGGTGCCAAGGTGGGTAACATGCTCGGTTGGTTCTAAATTGGGTGTCAGGGTGGGTGTGCACCCACCTTGCCCGAGGTGGGTGCCAAGGTGCCAGTGTGGGTGGGTGCTAAGGTGGATGCCAAGGTGGGTGAGAAGGTGGGTGATAGGTTGAGTGGTAGGATGGGTGGGTGCCAAGATGGGTCACAGGGTGGGTGCAAGGGTGGGTAGGTGCTAGGGTTGGTGTCAGGGTGGGTGGGTGCTAGGTTGGGTTCCAAGGTGGGTGCGAGGGTGAGTGTCAAGGTGGGTCACAGGTTAGGTGCTAGGATGGGTGAGTGCTAGGGTGCAAAGGTGCCAGGGTGGGTGCTAGGATGGGTCGATGCTAGGGTGAGTGGCAAGGTGGGTCCACAAGTGTCAAGGTGGGTGCCGAGGTGGGTGCCAACTTGGGTTCCAAGGTGGGTGCCAAGTGGGCGACTGCTATGGTGGATGCCAAGGTGGGTCACGGGGTGGGTGCCAAGTTGCTAGGTTGTGTTCCAAGGTGGGTGCCAACGTGGCTGCTAGGGTGCGTGGGTTAAAGGGTGTGTCACAACGTGGGTGCCAGGATGGGTGCGCACCCACACTGGCCAAGACGGGTGCAAGGTTGGGTTCCAAGCCCGGTCACAGGCTGGGTGCTAGGATGGGTGGGTGCCAAGGTGGGCACCAGGGTGGGTGCACCCACCCTGGCCAAGGTGGGTCACGGGGTGGGTCCTAGGGTGGGTAACGGGGTGGGTACTAAGGTGCGTGCCAAGGTGGGTCATGGGGTGGGTGCCAAGGTGGGCACCAGGGTGGGTGTGCACCAACCCTAGCCAGGGTAGGTCACGGGGTGGTTGTCGGGGTGGGCGTCAAGGAGCCAAGGTGGGTGGCAAGTAGCCAAGTTGCGTGCCAAGGTGGGTGTCGGGGTGGGTGCCAAGGATCCAAGGTGGGTGCCAAGGAACCAAGGTGGGTGTCTGGGTGGGTGCCGAGGTGGGAGCCAGGGTGGGTCCCAAGGTGAGTGCAAAGGTGGGTGCCAGGGTCAAGGTGAGTGCCAATGTGGGTTCCAAGGTGCCAGGGTCAGGGTGAGTGCCAATGTGGGTTCAAAGGTGCTAAGTTGGGTGCGAGGTTGGGTGCGAGGGTGGGTGGGTGCCAAGGTGTGCTAGGTGGAAGCCCGGGTGGGTCGGCATCCCATGGGTGTCGAGTTGGGTGCCTGATGGGTGCTTCTTGTCAAGTTTTAGTCGTCGGGACTCATTTCGAGCCTTAGAGGTCGTTTCTTGTCCGGTTGCCCTGTCTTCGACCTGGGAACCCAATTTTGGTCCTCGGGTCCCATTTTTTTTTGTCTCGCATCCCACTTTTGGCCTGTGGCCTTTTCGGGGTCGATTCTCGTTTTGGGCATCAGAGCATGTTTCTTCTCCTAAAACCCAATATTTGTTTATTAAGTCTCGGAACACATTTTTGTTCTCGTGGACCCATCATGGGTCTTGGAACGCATTTGTGGTCCTTGGGTCCCATTTTGCATCCCGAAACTTGTGTTTTGGTGCTTGATCCCTATTTTGGGTGCCCACCTTGCACCAAGTGCGCACCCGGGGCAAACCGAGCGCCTTGGTGCACCGGGGCAAGATCGAGCGTGCACCCGAGGCGCCCCGAACATGCACCAAGGTGCACTCGGCCCACATGTGAGCGCAGGTCGTTGCGCCCGAGGTGGTGTGTGGGCACCGCGTTGCAGACGGGACACTGCACGCACACGACGCCCCGTCCAGGTGCACGCACGTAGGCCGGGCCGGGTGCACACCCGACGCCCTAGCAAGGTGCGCGCACCCGGGCAGGGCTCACACTTGGCGAACGGGGCGCACTTCGCGAGGGAGGGTGTGCACCTCGACGGGGGTGGGTGGCCGGGGTGGATTCGCACGTGGGTCGCGGTTTGCTAAGTACACACTGCGACAAGCTCATAACGGGTGCGATCATACCAGCGTTAGTGCACCGGATCCCATCAGAACTCCGCAGTTAAGCGCGCTTGGGCCGGAGTAGTACTGGGATGGGTGACCTCCCGGGAAGTCCCGGTGTTGCACCCTTTTTTAGTTTTTCGCCGGGCGTCGCAATGCTATTTGAATAAACCTTTTGCCCGTTTGCGTTCTCGTCGGGGCCGGGCCGGGCCGGGGTGCGCTGCCCGCACTACCGCGCGCGCGGGGGGCGACACCGAGCGCGCACCCGAGGCGCCCCGAGCACACAGGCCACGGTGCAACCCGGGCGTTGTGCGCGCACCCCGGTGCGCCCGAGGTGCTGCGCGCGCACCCAGGTGAAATCGGTGTGCACCTCGGCCAGTGCGCGCTCGGTCGAGTCGCGCACGTTGGCCAAGGTGCACGGTGATGTTTCTTACTCTAAGGTTCCGCACCAGACGCCCGGGACAGGTGAGCGAAGCTGGGCGGGGCCGGGTGCGCGGCCGGGGCAGGTGCACGCAGCTGGAGAGAGCTTTGGAGCACACCAGAGGTGCGCACCTTGGAGCACACTTCGGAGCGCACCAATGATGCGCTCCATTCAAAAGTTTCCTGAAAAGGCAAAAAAAGTTGAGATTATAGAATTTCCCACTTGAGAGATTGTAAAAAAAAAAAATTTAAAATGAAGGAAACGCGGGTGCCAAGGTGTGCGCGCCCGGGTGCGCAGCCCAGCCAAGGTGTGCGCACCAAGGCGCCCACCCTGGCGAAGGTGCACGCAAGGTGCGCACCCGAGGCAAACCGGACAATTAACCCAACTTTCGACTTCGCGCGCACCTGCGCACCTTGGAGCGCACTTCGGAGCGCTCCTTGGTGCGCACCAATCTTGGGCACCTCGGAGTGCACCATGGCGCCCACCAAGGTGCGCACCCGGGGCAAACCGAGCTCCGACTTCGTGCGCACCTTGGAGCGCACGAAAGGTGCGCACCATGGCGCCCACCAAGGTGCGCAGCCCAGCCAAGGCGTGCGCATCAAGGTGCGCACCCTGGCGAAGGTGCGCACCCGGGGCAAACCGAGCTCCGACTTCGTGCGCACCTTGGAGCGCACAAAGGGTGCGCAACCCAGCCAAGGTGTGCGCACCCCGGGCAAACCGAGCTCCGAATCGTGCGCACCTTGGAGCACACTTCGGAGCCCTCCTTGGTGCGCACCGATGTTGCGCACCTCGGAGCGCACCCGGGGAAAACAATGCAATTAACCCGACTTTCGACTTCGTGGGCACCTCGGAGCGCTCTCGGGTTCGCACCTCGGAGCACACCGAGGTGCGCACCTTTGATGCGCTGCCTTCACCAATTTCCAGAAAAGGCAAGAAAACATTGAGAAGGTGTGCGCACCGAGGTGCCCACCCTGGCGAAGGTGCACGCGAGGTGCGCACCCGGGGCAAACCGGGCTCCGACTTCGTGCACGCCATGCTGCGCACCTTGGAGGGCCATGGTGCGCACCTTGGAGCACACTTCGGAGCGCTCAATGGTGCCCAACCCAGCCAAGGTGCCCACCGCGGCGAAGGTGCACGCGAGGTGCGCACCCGGGGCAAACCGGGCTCCGACTTCGTGCACGCCGCACCTTGGAGCACACTTCGGAGCGCTCCTTGGTGCGCACCAGGGCGCGCAACCCAGCCGAGGTGCCCACCCCGGCGAAGGTGCACGCGGGGTGCGCACCCGGGGCAAACCGGGCTCCGACTTCGTGCACGCCATGGTGCCCACCGCGGCGAAGGTGCACGCGAGGTGCGCACCCGGGGCAAACCGGGCTCCGACTTCGTGCACGCCGCACCTTGGAGCACACTTCGGAGCGCTCCTTGGTGCGCACCAGGGCGCGCAACCCAGCCGAGGTGCCCACCCCGGCGAAGGTGCACGCGAGGTGCGCACCCGGGGCAAACCGGGCTCCGACTTCGTGCACGCCATGGTGCCCACCGCGGCGAAGGTGCACGCGAGGTGCGCACCCGGGGCAAACCGGGCTCCGACTTCGTGCACGCCGCACCTTGGAGCACACTTCGGAGCGCTCCTTGGTGCGCACCATGGTGCCCACCAGGGCGCGCAACCCCGCCGAAGGTGCACGCGAGGTGCGCACCCGGGGCAAACCGGGCTCCGACTTCGTGCACGCCGCACCTTGGAGCACACTTCGGAGCGCTCCTTGGTGCGCACCAGGGCGCGCAACCCCGCCGAAGGTGCACGCGAGGTGCGCACCCGGGGCAAACCGGGCTCCGACTTCGTGCACGCCATGGTGCGCACCAGGGTGCCCACCGCGGCGAAGGTGCGCACCCGGGGCAAACCGGGCTCCGACTTCGTGCACGCCGCACCTTGGAGCACACTTCGGAGCGCTCCTTGGTGCGCACCAGGGCGCGCAACCCAGCCGAGGTGCCCACCCCGGCGAAGGTGCACGCGAGGTGCGCACCCGGGGCAAACCGGGCTCCGACTTCGTGCACGCCATGGTGCCCACCGCGGCGAAGGTGCGCACCCGGGGCAAACCGGGCTAGGACTTCGTGCACGCCGCACCTTGGAGCACACTTCGGAGCGCTCCTTGGTGCGCACCATGGTGCCCACCAGGCCGCGCAACCCAGCCAAGGTGTGCGCACCAAGGTGCACGCGAGGTGCGCACCCGGGGCAAACCGGGGTCCGGCTTCGTGCACGCCGCACCTTGGAGCACACATCGGGGCGCTCCCGGGTTCGCACCGGCGTTGCGCACCGTGGTGGGCACCTCGGAGCGCACCGTGGTGGGCACCTCGGAGCACACCAAGGTGGGCAGCGAGGTGCGCACCTTTGATGCGATGCCTTCACTAATTTCCATAAAAGGCAAAAAAAAACGAGATTTTAAAATTTCCGTTTTGAAAGATAGTGAGAAAAAGGGAATGCTGGTGCCATCTTGAGCCCGCCCTGGTGCGCAGCCCAGCCAAGGTGTGCGCACCAAGGTGCCCACCCTGGCGAAGGTGCGCGCCCGGGCAATTAACCCAACTTCCAACTTCGCGCGCGCCAGGGTGGGAGCGCACCCAACAACCGGGCCTGGGAAGAGCCAATGCGAGAAACCCCACCAAACGCTCTGACAAAAAAAGAGGGGGCGCTCCAGTAACCCCGCTTCGGAGCGCACCCTGGGCAAACCCAGCGAGGGTGCCCACCCCGGCCAAGGTGCAGGCGAGGTGCGCACCCGGGGCAAACCGGGCTCCGACAACGTGCACGCCGCACCTTGGAGCACACTTCGTAGCGCTCCCGGGTGCGCACCTCAGAGCACACCAAGGTGGGCAGCGAGGTGCGCACCTTTGATGCGCTGCCTTCACTAATTTCCAGAAAAGGCAAAAAAAAGAGGAGATTTTAAAATTTCCGTTTTGAAAGATAGTGAAAAAAACGGAACGCGGGTGCCATCTTGAGCCCGCCCTGGTGCACAGCCCAGGTAAGGTGCCCACCCTGGCAAAGGTGCGCACCCGGGCAATTAACCCTACTTCCGACTTCGTGCGCGCCAGGGTGGCAACCGGGCCTGGGAAGAGCCAATGCGAGAAACCCCACCAAACGCTCCGACAAAAAAAGAGGCGGCGCTCCAATAACCCCGCTTCGGAGCGCAGCCGGGGCAAACCCAGCCAAGGTGCCCACCCCGACGAAGGTGCACGCGAGGTGCGCACCCGGGGCAAACCGGGCTCCGACAACGTGCACGCAGCACCTTGGAGCACACTTCGAAGCACTCCCGGGTGCCCACCGGCGTTGCGCACCGTGGTGGGCAGCGAGGTGCGCACCTTTGATGCGCTGCCTTCACTAATTTCCAGAAAAGGCAAAAAAAAATGAGATTTTAAAATTTCCGTTTTGAAAGATAGTGAAAAAAACGGAACGCGGGTGCCATCTTGAGCCCGCCCTGGTGCGCAGCCCAGGCAAGGCATGCGCACCAAGGTGCCCACCCGCGGTGCACGCCCGGGGCAAACCGGGCTCCGACTTCGTGCAGGCCGCACCTTGGAGCACACTTCGGAGCGCTCCTTGGTGCGCACCATGGTGCCCACCAGGGCGCACCCGGGGCAAACCGGGCTCCGACTTCGTGCACGCCGCACCTTGGAGCACACATCGGAGCGCTCCCAGGTTCGCACCAGCGTTGCGCACCTTTGATGCGCTGCCTTCACTAATTTCCAGAAAAGGCAAAAAAAAACGATATTTTAAAATTTCCGTTCTGAAAGATAGTGAAAAAAACGGAACGCGGGTGCCATCTTGAGCCCTTCCTGGTGCGCAGCCCAGGCAAGTTGTGCGCACCAAGGTGCCCACCCTGGCGGAGGTGCGCGCCCGGGGCAAACCGGGCTCCGACTTCGTGCACTGCATGGTGCCCACCAAGGCGCGCAACCCAGCCAAGGTGCCCACCGCAGCGAAGGTGCACGCGAGGTGCGCACCCGAGGTGCACACCCGGGGCAAACCGAGCTCCGACTTCGTGCACGCCGCACCTTGGAGCACACTTCAGAGCGCTCCTTGGTGCGCACCAGGGCGCGCAACCCAGCCAAGGTGCTCACCCCGGCGAAGGTGCACGCGAGGTGCGCACCCGGGGCAAGCCGGGCTCGGACTTCGTGCACGCCGCACCTTGGAGCACACATCGGAGCGCTCCCGGGTTCGCACCAGCATTGCGCACCTTTGATGCGCTGCCTTCACTAATTTCCAGAAAAGGCAAAAAAAAAAAAAAAACGAGATTTTAAAATTTCCGTTTTGAAAGATAGTGAAAAAAACGGAACGCGGGTGCCATCTTGAGCTTGCCCTGGTGTGCAGCCCAGGCAAGTTGTGCGCACCAAGGCACCCACCCTGGCCAAGGTGGGTCACGGGGTGGGTCCTAGGGTGGGTAACGGGGTGGGTACTAAGGTGCGTGCCAAGGTGGGTCATGGGGTGGGTGCCAAGGTGGGCACCAGGGTGGGTGTGCACCAACCCTAGCCAGGGTAGGTCACGGGGTGGTTGTCGGGGTGGGCGTCAAGGAGCCAAGGTGGGTGGCAAGTAGCCAAGTTGCGTGCCAAGGTGGGTGTCGGGGTGGGTGCCAAGGATCCAAGGTGGGTGCCAAGGAACCAAGGTGGGTGTCTGGGTGGGTGCCGAGGTGGGAGCCAGGGTGGGTCCCAAGGTGAGTGCAAAGGTGGGTGCCAGGGTCAAGGTGAGTGCCAATGTGGGTTCCAAGGTGCCAGGGTCAGGGTGAGTGCCAATGTGGGTTCAAAGGTGCTAAGTTGGGTGCGAGGTTGGGTGCGAGGGTGGGTGGGTGCCAAGGTGTGCTAGGTGGAAGCCCGGGTGGGTCGGCATCCCATGGGTGTCGAGTTGGGTGCCTGATGGGTGCTTCTTGTCAAGTTTTAGTCGTCGGGACTCATTTCGAGCCTTAGAGGTCGTTTCTTGTCCGGTTGCCCTGTCTTCGACCTGGGAACCCAATTTTGGTCCTCGGGTCCCATTTTTTTTTGTCTCGCATCCCACTTTTGGCCTGTGGCCTTTTCGGGGTCGATTCTCGTTTTGGGCATCAGAGCATGTTTCTTCTCCTAAAACCCAATATTTGTTTATTAAGTCTCGGAACACATTTTTGTTCTCGTGGACCCATCATGGGTCTTGGAACGCATTTGTGGTCCTTGGGTCCCATTTTGCATCCCGAAACTTGTGTTTTGGTGCTTGATCCCTATTTTGGGTGCCCACCTTGCACCAAGTGCGCACCCGGGGCAAACCGAGCGCCTTGGTGCACCGGGGCAAGATCGAGCGTGCACCCGAGGCGCCCCGAACATGCACCAAGGTGCACTCGGCCCACATGTGAGCGCAGGTCGTTGCGCCCGAGGTGGTGTGTGGGCACCGCGTTGCAGACGGGACACTGCACGCACACGACGCCCCGTCCAGGTGCACGCACGTAGGCCGGGCCGGGTGCACACCCGACGCCCTAGCAAGGTGCGCGCACCCGGGCAGGGCTCACACTTGGCGAACGGGGCGCACTTCGCGAGGGAGGGTGTGCACCTCGACGGGGGTGGGTGGCCGGGGTGGATTCGCACGTGGGTCGCGGTTTGCTAAGTACACACTGCGACAAGCTCATAACGGGTGCGATCATACCAGCGTTAGTGCACCGGATCCCATCAGAACTCCGCAGTTAAGCGCGCTTGGGCCGGAGTAGTACTGGGATGGGTGACCTCCCGGGAAGTCCCGGTGTTGCACCCTTTCTTAGTTTTTCGCCGGGCGTCGCAATGCTATTTGAATAAACCTTTTGCCCGTTTGCGTTCTCGTCGGGGCCGGGCCGGGCCGGGGTGCGCTGCCCGCACTACCGCGCGCGCGGGGGCGACACCGAGCGCGCACCCGAGGCGCCCCGAGCACACAGGCCACGGTGCAACCCGGGCGTTGTGCGCGCACCCCGGTGCGCCCGAGGTGCTGCGCGCGCACCCAGGTGAAATCGGTGTGCACCTCGGCCAGTGCGCGCTCGGTCGAGTCGCGCACGTTGGCCAAGGTGCACGGTGATGTTTCTTACTCTAAGGTTCCGCACCAGACGCCCGGGACAGGTGAGCGAAGCTGGGCGGGGCCGGGTGCGCGGCCGGGGCAGGTGCACGCAGCTGGAGAGAGCTTTGGAGCACACCAGAGGTGCGCACCTTGGAGCACACTTCGGAGCGCACCAATGATGCGCTCCATTCAAAAGTTTCCTGAAAAGGCAAAAAAAGTTGAGATTATAGAATTTCCCACTTGAGAGATTGTAAAAAAAAAAAATTTAAAATGAAGGAAACGCGGGTGCCAAGGTGTGCGCGCCCGGGTGCGCAGCCCAGCCAAGGTGTGCGCACCAAGGCGCCCACCCTGGCGAAGGTGCACGCAAGGTGCGCACCCGAGGCAAACCGGACAATTAACCCAACTTTCGACTTCGCGCGCACCTGCGCACCTTGGAGCGCACTTCGGAGCGCTCCTTGGTGCGCACCAATCTTGGGCACCTCGGAGTGCACCATGGCGCCCACCAAGGTGCGCACCCGGGGCAAACCGAGCTCCGACTTCGTGCGCACCTTGGAGCGCACGAAAGGTGCGCACCATGGCGCCCACCAAGGTGCGCAGCCCAGCCAAGGCGTGCGCATCAAGGTGCGCACCCTGGCGAAGGTGCGCACCCGGGGCAAACCGAGCTCCGACTTCGTGCGCACCTTGGAGCGCACAAAGGGTGCGCAACCCAGCCAAGGTGTGCGCACCCCGGGCAAACCGAGCTCCGAATCGTGCGCACCTTGGAGCACACTTCGGAGCCCTCCTTGGTGCGCACCGATGTTGCGCACCTCGGAGCGCACCCGGGGAAAACAATGCAATTAACCCGACTTTCGACTTCGTGGGCACCTCGGAGCGCTCTCGGGTTCGCACCTCGGAGCACACCGAGGTGCGCACCTTTGATGCGCTGCCTTCACCAATTTCCAGAAAAGGCAAGAAAACATTGAGAAGGTGTGCGCACCGAGGTGCCCACCCTGGCGAAGGTGCACGCGAGGTGCGCACCCGGGGCAAACCGGGCTCCGACTTCGTGCACGCCATGCTGCGCACCTTGGAGGGCCATGGTGCGCACCTTGGAGCACACTTCGGAGCGCTCAATGGTGCCCAACCCAGCCAAGGTGCCCACCGCGGCGAAGGTGCACGCGAGGTGCGCACCCGGGGCAAACCGGGCTCCGACTTCGTGCACGCCGCACCTTGGAGCACACTTCGGAGCGCTCCTTGGTGCGCACCAGGGCGCGCAACCCAGCCGAGGTGCCCACCCCGGCGAAGGTGCACGCGGGGTGCGCACCCGGGGCAAACCGGGCTCCGACTTCGTGCACGCCATGGTGCCCACCGCGGCGAAGGTGCACGCGAGGTGCGCACCCGGGGCAAACCGGGCTCCGACTTCGTGCACGCCGCACCTTGGAGCACACTTCGGAGCGCTCCTTGGTGCGCACCAGGGCGCGCAACCCAGCCGAGGTGCCCACCCCGGCGAAGGTGCACGCGAGGTGCGCACCCGGGGCAAACCGGGCTCCGACTTCGTGCACGCCATGGTGCCCACCGCGGCGAAGGTGCACGCGAGGTGCGCACCCGGGGCAAACCGGGCTCCGACTTCGTGCACGCCGCACCTTGGAGCACACTTCGGAGCGCTCCTTGGTGCGCACCATGGTGCCCACCAGGGCGCGCAACCCCGCCGAAGGTGCACGCGAGGTGCGCACCCGGGGCAAACCGGGCTCCGACTTCGTGCACGCCGCACCTTGGAGCACACTTCGGAGCGCTCCTTGGTGCGCACCAGGGCGCGCAACCCCGCCGAAGGTGCACGCGAGGTGCGCACCCGGGGCAAACCGGGCTCCGACTTCGTGCACGCCATGGTGCGCACCAGGGTGCCCACCGCGGCGAAGGTGCGCACCCGGGGCAAACCGGGCTCCGACTTCGTGCACGCCGCACCTTGGAGCACACTTCGGAGCGCTCCTTGGTGCGCACCAGGGCGCGCAACCCAGCCGAGGTGCCCACCCCGGCGAAGGTGCACGCGAGGTGCGCACCCGGGGCAAACCGGGCTCCGACTTCGTGCACGCCATGGTGCCCACCGCGGCGAAGGTGCGCACCCGGGGCAAACCGGGCTAGGACTTCGTGCACGCCGCACCTTGGAGCACACTTCGGAGCGCTCCTTGGTGCGCACCATGGTGCCCACCAGGCCGCGCAACCCAGCCAAGGTGTGCGCACCAAGGTGCACGCGAGGTGCGCACCCGGGGCAAACCGGGGTCCGGCTTCGTGCACGCCGCACCTTGGAGCACACATCGGGGCGCTCCCGGGTTCGCACCGGCGTTGCGCACCGTGGTGGGCACCTCGGAGCGCACCGTGGTGGGCACCTCGGAGCACACCAAGGTGGGCAGCGAGGTGCGCACCTTTGATGCGATGCCTTCACTAATTTCCATAAAAGGCAAAAGAAAACGAGATTTTAAAATTTCCGTTTTGAAAGATAGTGAGAAAAAGGGAATGCTGGTGCCATCTTGAGCCCGCCCTGGTGCGCAGCCCAGCCAAGGTGTGCGCACCAAGGTGCCCACCCTGGCGAAGGTGCGCGCCCGGGCAATTAACCCAACTTCCAACTTCGCGCGCGCCAGGGTGGGAGCGCACCCAACAACCGGGCCTGGGAAGAGCCAATGCGAGAAACCCCACCAAACGCTCTGACAAAAAAAGAGGGGGCGCTCCAGTAACCCCGCTTCGGAGCGCACCCTGGGCAAACCCAGCCAGGGTGCCCACCCCGGCCAAGGTGCAGGCGAGGTGCGCACCCGGGGCAAACCGGGCTCCGACAACGTGCACGCCGCACCTTGGAGCACACTTCGTAGCGCTCCCGGGTGCGCACCTCAGAGCACACCAAGGTGGGCAGCGAGGTGCGCACCTTTGATGCGCTGCCTTCACTAATTTCCAGAAAAGGCAAAAAAAAGAGGAGATTTTAAAATTTCCGTTTTGAAAGATAGTGAAAAAAACGGAACGCGGGTGCCATCTTGAGCCCGCCCGGGTGCACAGCCCAGGTAAGGTGCCCACCCTGGCAAAGGTGCGCACCCGGGCAATTAACCCTACTTCCGACTTCGTGCGCGCCAGGGTGGCAACCGGGCCTGGGAAGAGCCAATGCGAGAAACCCCACCAAACGCTCCGACAAAAAAAGAGGCGGCGCTCCAATAACCCCGCTTCGGAGCGCAGCCGGGGCAAACCCAGCCAAGGTGCCCACCCCGACGAAGGTGCACGCGAGGTGCGCACCCGGGGCAAACCGGGCTCCGACAACGTGCACGCAGCACCTTGGAGCACACTTCGAAGCACTCCCGGGTGCCCACCGGCGTTGCGCACCGTGGTGGGCAGCGAGGTGCGCACCTTTGATGCGCTGCCTTCACTAATTTCCAGAAAAGGCAAAAAAAAATGAGATTTTAAAATTTCCGTTTTGAAAGATAGTGAAAAAAACGGAACGCGGGTGCCATCTTGAGCCCGCCCTGGTGCGCAGCCCAGGCAAGGCATGCGCACCAAGGTGCCCACCCGCGGTGCACGCCCGGGGCAAACCGGGCTCCGACTTCGTGCAGGCCGCACCTTGGAGCACACTTCGGAGCGCTCCTTGGTGCGCACCATGGTGCCCACCAGGGCGCACCCGGGGCAAACCGGGCTCCGACTTCGTGCACGCCGCACCTTGGAGCACACATCGGAGCGCTCCCAGGTTCGCACCAGCGTTGCGCACCTTTGATGCGCTGCCTTCACTAATTTCCAGAAAAGGCAAAAAAAAATGATATTTTAAAATTTCCGTTCTGAAAGATAGTGAAAAAAACGGAACGCGGGTGCCATCTTGAGCCCTTCCTGGTGCGCAGCCCAGGCAAGTTGTGCGCACCAAGGTGCCCACCCTGGCGGAGGTGCGCGCCCGGGGCAAACCGGGCTCCGACTTCGTGCACTGCATGGTGCCCACCAAGGCGCGCAACCCAGCCAAGGTGCCCACCGTAGCGAAGGTGCACGCGAGGTGCGCACCCGAGGTGCACACCCGGGGCAAACCGAGCTCCGACTTCGTGCACGCCGCACCTTGGAGCACACTTCAGAGCGCTCCTTGGTGCGCACCAGGGCGCGCAACCCAGCCAAGGTGCTCACCCCGGCGAAGGTGCACGCGAGGTGCGCACCCGGGGCAAGCCGGGCTCGGACTTCGTGCACGCCGCACCTTGGAGCACACATCGGAGCGCTCCCGGGTTCGCACCAGCATTGCGCACCTTTGATGCGCTGCCTTCACTAATTTCCAGAAAAGGCAAAAAAAAAAAAAAAACGAGATTTTAAAATTTCCGTTTTGAAAGATAGTGAAAAAAACGGAACGCGGGTGCCATCTTGAGCCCGCCCTGGTGTGCAGCCCAGGCAAGTTGTGCGCACCAAGGCACCCACCCTGGCCAAGGTGGGTCACGGGGTGGGTCCTAGGGTGGGTAACGGGGTGGGTACTAAGGTGCGTGCCAAGGTGGGTCATGGGGTGGGTGCCAAGGTGGGCACCAGGGTGGGTGTGCACCAACCCTAGCCAGGGTAGGTCACGGGGTGGTTGTCGGGGTGGGCGTCAAGGAGCCAAGGTGGGTGGCAAGTAGCCAAGTTGCGTGCCAAGGTGGGTGTCGGGGTGGGTGCCAAGGATCCAAGGTGGGTGCCAAGGAACCAAGGTGGGTGTCTGGGTGGGTGCCGAGGTGGGAGCCAGGGTGGGTCCCAAGGTGAGTGCAAAGGTGGGTGCCAGGGTCAAGGTGAGTGCCAATGTGGGTTCCAAGGTGCCAGGGTCAGGGTGAGTGCCAATGTGGGTTCAAAGGTGCTAAGTTGGGTGCGAGGTTGGGTGCGAGGGTGGGTGGGTGCCAAGGTGTGCTAGGTGGAAGCCCGGGTGGGTCGGCATCCCATGGGTGTCGAGTTGGGTGCCTGATGGGTGCTTCTTGTCAAGTTTTAGTCGTCGGGACTCATTTCGAGCCTTAGAGGTCGTTTCTTGTCCGGTTGCCCTGTCTTCGACCTGGGAACCCAATTTTGGTCCTCGGGTCCCATTTTTTTTTGTCTCGCATCCCACTTTTGGCCTGTGGCCTTTTCGGGGTCGATTCTCGTTTTGGGCATCAGAGCATGTTTCTTCTCCTAAAACCCAATATTTGTTTATTAAGTCTCGGAACACATTTTTGTTCTCGTGGACCCATCATGGGTCTTGGAACGCATTTGTGGTCCTTGGGTCCCATTTTGCATCCCGAAACTTGTGTTTTGGTGCTTGATCCCTATTTTGGGTGCCCACCTTGCACCAAGTGCGCACCCGGGGCAAACCGAGCGCCTTGGTGCACCGGGGCAAGATCGAGCGTGCACCCGAGGCGCCCCGAACATGCACCAAGGTGCACTCGGCCCACATGTGAGCGCAGGTCGTTGCGCCCGAGGTGGTGTGTGGGCACCGCGTTGCAGACGGGACACTGCACGCACACGACGCCCCGTCCAGGTGCACGCACGTAGGCCGGGCCGGGTGCACACCCGACGCCCTAGCAAGGTGCGCGCACCCGGGCAGGGCTCACACTTGGCGAACGGGGCGCACTTCGCGAGGGAGGGTGTGCACCTCGACGGGGGTGGGTGGCCGGGGTGGATTCGCACGTGGGTCGCGGTTTGCTAAGTACACACTGCGACAAGCTCATAACGGGTGCGATCATACCAGCGTTAGTGCACCGGATCCCATCAGAACTCCGCAGTTAAGCGCGCTTGGGCCGGAGTAGTACTGGGATGGGTGACCTCCCGGGAAGTCCCGGTGTTGCACCCTTTTTTAGTTTTTCGCCGGGCGTCGCAATGCTATTTGAATAAACCTTTTGCCCGTTTGCGTTCTCGTCGGGGCCGGGCCGGGCCGGGGTGCGCTGCCCGCACTACCGCGCGCGCGGGGGCGACACCGAGCGCGCACCCGAGGCGCCCCGAGCACACAGGCCACGGTGCAACCCGGGCGTTGTGCGCGCACCCCGGTGCGCCCGAGGTGCTGCGCGCGCACCCAGGTGAAATCGGTGTGCACCTCGGCCAGTGCGCGCTCGGTCGAGTCGCGCACGTTGGCCAAGGTGCACGGTGATGTTTCTTACTCTAAGGTTCCGCACCAGACGCCCGGGACAGGTGAGCGAAGCTGGGCGGGGCCGGGTGCGCGGCCGGGGCAGGTGCACGCAGCTGGAGAGAGCTTTGGAGCACACCAGAGGTGCGCACCTTGGAGCACACTTCGGAGCGCACCAATGATGCGCTCCATTCAAAAGTTTCCTGAAAAGGCAAAAAAAGTTGAGATTATAGAATTTCCCACTTGAGAGATTGTAAAAAAAAAAAATTTAAAATGAAGGAAACGCGGGTGCCAAGGTGTGCGCGCCCGGGTGCGCAGCCCAGCCAAGGTGTGCGCACCAAGGCGCCCACCCTGGCGAAGGTGCACGCAAGGTGCGCACCCGAGGCAAACCGGACAATTAACCCAACTTTCGACTTCGCGCGCACCTGCGCACCTTGGAGCGCACTTCGGAGCGCTCCTTGGTGCGCACCAATCTTGGGCACCTCGGAGTGCACCATGGCGCCCACCAAGGTGCGCACCCGGGGCAAACCGAGCTCCGACTTCGTGCGCACCTTGGAGCGCACGAAAGGTGCGCACCATGGCGCCCACCAAGGTGCGCAGCCCAGCCAAGGCGTGCGCATCAAGGTGCGCACCCTGGCGAAGGTGCGCACCCGGGGCAAACCGAGCTCCGACTTCGTGCGCACCTTGGAGCGCACAAAGGGTGCGCAACCCAGCCAAGGTGTGCGCACCCCGGGCAAACCGAGCTCCGAATCGTGCGCACCTTGGAGCACACTTCGGAGCCCTCCTTGGTGCGCACCGATGTTGCGCACCTCGGAGCGCACCCGGGGAAAACAATGCAATTAACCCGACTTTCGACTTCGTGGGCACCTCGGAGCGCTCTCGGGTTCGCACCTCGGAGCACACCGAGGTGCGCACCTTTGATGCGCTGCCTTCACCAATTTCCAGAAAAGGCAAGAAAACATTGAGAAGGTGTGCGCACCGAGGTGCCCACCCTGGCGAAGGTGCACGCGAGGTGCGCACCCGGGGCAAACCGGGCTCCGACTTCGTGCACGCCATGCTGCGCACCTTGGAGGGCCATGGTGCGCACCTTGGAGCACACTTCGGAGCGCTCAATGGTGCCCAACCCAGCCAAGGTGCCCACCGCGGCGAAGGTGCACGCGAGGTGCGCACCCGGGGCAAACCGGGCTCCGACTTCGTGCACGCCGCACCTTGGAGCACACTTCGGAGCGCTCCTTGGTGCGCACCAGGGCGCGCAACCCAGCCGAGGTGCCCACCCCGGCGAAGGTGCACGCGGGGTGCGCACCCGGGGCAAACCGGGCTCCGACTTCGTGCACGCCATGGTGCCCACCGCGGCGAAGGTGCACGCGAGGTGCGCACCCGGGGCAAACCGGGCTCCGACTTCGTGCACGCCGCACCTTGGAGCACACTTCGGAGCGCTCCTTGGTGCGCACCAGGGCGCGCAACCCAGCCAAGGTGCCCACCCCGGCGAAGGTGCACGCGAGGTGCGCACCCGGGGCAAACCGGGCTCCGACTTCGTGCACGCCATGGTGCCCACCGCGGCGAAGGTGCACGCGAGGTGCGCACCCGGGGCAAACCGGGCTCCGACTTCGTGCACGCCGCACCTTGGAGCACACTTCGGAGCGCTCCTTGGTGCGCACCATGGTGCCCACCAGGGCGCGCAACCCCGCCGAAGGTGCACGCGAGGTGCGCACCCGGGGCAAACCGGGCTCCGACTTCGTGCACGCCGCACCTTGGAGCACACTTCGGAGCGCTCCTTGGTGCGCACCAGGGCGCGCAACCCCGCCGAAGGTGCACGCGAGGTGCGCACCCGGGGCAAACCGGGCTCCGACTTCGTGCACGCCATGGTGCGCACCAGGGTGCCCACCGCGGCGAAGGTGCGCACCCGGGGCAAACCGGGCTCCGACTTCGTGCACGCCGCACCTTGGAGCACACTTCGGAGCGCTCCTTGGTGCGCACCAGGGCGCGCAACCCAGCCGAGGTGCCCACCCCGGCGAAGGTGCACGCGAGGTGCGCACCCGGGGCAAACCGGGCTCCGACTTCGTGCACGCCATGGTGCCCACCGCGGCGAAGGTGCGCACCCGGGGCAAACCGGGCTAGGACTTCGTGCACGCCGCACCTTGGAGCACACTTCGGAGCGCTCCTTGGTGCGCACCATGGTGCCCACCAGGCCGCGCAACCCAGCCAAGGTGTGCGCACCAAGGTGCACGCGAGGTGCGCACCCGGGGCAAACCGGGGTCCGGCTTCGTGCACGCCGCACCTTGGAGCACACATCGGGGCGCTCCCGGGTTCGCACCGGCGTTGCGCACCGTGGTGGGCACCTCGGAGCGCACCGTGGTGGGCACCTCGGAGCACACCAAGGTGGGCAGCGAGGTGCGCACCTTTGATGCGATGCCTTCACTAATTTCCATAAAAGGCAAAAAAAAACGAGATTTTAAAATTTCCGTTTTGAAAGATAGTGAGAAAAAGGGAATGCTGGTGCCATCTTGAGCCCGCCCTGGTGCGCAGCCCAGCCAAGGTGTGCGCACCAAGGTGCCCACCCTGGCGAAGGTGCGCGCCCGGGCAATTAACCCAACTTCCAACTTCGCGCGCGCCAGGGTGGGAGCGCACCCAACAACCGGGCCTGGGAAGAGCCAATGCGAGAAACCCCACCAAACGCTCTGACAAAAAAAGAGGGGGCGCTCCAGTAACCCCGCTTCGGAGCGCACCCTGGGCAAACCCAGCCAGGGTGCCCACCCCGGCCAAGGTGCAGGCGAGGTGCGCACCCGGGGCAAACCGGGCTCCGACAACGTGCACGCCGCACCTTGGAGCACACTTCGTAGCGCTCCCGGGTGCGCACCTCAGAGCACACCAAGGTGGGCAGCGAGGTGCGCACCTTTGATGCGCTGCCTTCACTAATTTCCAGAAAAGGCAAAAAAAAGAGGAGATTTTAAAATTTCCGTTTTGAAAGATAGTGAAAAAAACGGAACGCGGGTGCCATCTTGAGCCCGCCCTGGTGCACAGCCCAGGTAAGGTGCCCACCCTGGCAAAGGTGCGCACCCGGGCAATTAACCCTACTTCCGACTTCGTGCGCGCCAGGGTGGCAACCGGGCCTGGGAAGAGCCAATGCGAGAAACCCCACCAAACGCTCCGACAAAAAAAGAGGCGGCGCTCCAATAACCCCGCTTCGGAGCGCAGCCGGGGCAAACCCAGCCAAGGTGCCCACCCCGACGAAGGTGCACGCGAGGTGCGCACCCGGGGCAAACCGGGCTCCGACAACGTGCACGCAGCACCTTGGAGCACACTTCGAAGCACTCCCGGGTGCCCACCGGCGTTGCGCACCGTGGTGGGCAGCGAGGTGCGCACCTTTGATGCGCTGCCTTCACTAATTTCCAGAAAAGGCAAAAAAAAATGAGATTTTAAAATTTCCGTTTTGAAAGATAGTGAAAAAAACGGAACGCGGGTGCCATCTTGAGCCCGCCCTGGTGCGCAGCCCAGGCAAGGCATGCGCACCAAGGTGCCCACCCGCGGTGCACGCCCGGGGCAAACCGGGCTCCGACTTCGTGCAGGCCGCACCTTGGAGCACACTTCGGAGCGCTCCTTGGTGCGCACCATGGTGCCCACCAGGGCGCACCCGGGGCAAACCGGGCTCCGACTTCGTGCACGCCGCACCTTGGAGCACACATCGGAGCGCTCCCAGGTTCGCACCAGCGTTGCGCACCTTTGATGCGCTGCCTTCACTAATTTCCAGAAAAGGCAAAAAAAAACGATATTTTAAAATTTCCGTTCTGAAAGATAGTGAAAAAAACGGAACGCGGGTGCCATCTTGAGCCCTTCCTGGTGCGCAGCCCAGGCAAGTTGTGCGCACCAAGGTGCCCACCCTGGCGGAGGTGCGCGCCCGGGGCAAACCGGGCTCCGACTTCGTGCACTGCATGGTGCCCACCAAGGCGCGCAACCCAGCCAAGGTGCCCACCGCAGCGAAGGTGCACGCGAGGTGCGCACCCGAGGTGCACACCCGGGGCAAACCGAGCTCCGACTTCGTGCACGCCGCACCTTGGAGCACACTTCAGAGCGCTCCTTGGTGCGCACCAGGGCGCGCAACCCAGCCAAGGTGCTCACCCCGGCGAAGGTGCACGCGAGGTGCGCACCCGGGGCAAGCCGGGCTCGGACTTCGTGCACGCCGCACCTTGGAGCACACATCGGAGCGCTCCCGGGTTCGCACCAGCATTGCGCACCTTTGATGCGCTGCCTTCACTAATTTCCAGAAAAGGCAAAAAAAAAAAAAAAACGAGATTTTAAAATTTCCGTTTTGAAAGATAGTGAAAAAAACGGAACGCGGGTGCCATCTTGAGCCCGCCCTGGTGTGCAGCCCAGGCAAGTTGTGCGCACCAAGGCACCCACCCTGGCCAAGGTGGGTCACGGGGTGGGTCCTAGGGTGGGTAACGGGGTGGGTACTAAGGTGCGTGCCAAGGTGGGTCATGGGGTGGGTGCCAAGGTGGGCACCAGGGTGGGTGTGCACCAACCCTAGCCAGGGTAGGTCACGGGGTGGTTGTCGGGGTGGGCGTCAAGGAGCCAAGGTGGGTGGCAAGTAGCCAAGTTGCGTGCCAAGGTGGGTGTCGGGGTGGGTGCCAAGGATCCAAGGTGGGTGCCAAGGAACCAAGGTGGGTGTCTGGGTGGGTGCCGAGGTGGGAGCCAGGGTGGGTCCCAAGGTGAGTGCAAAGGTGGGTGCCAGGGTCAAGGTGAGTGCCAATGTGGGTTCCAAGGTGCCAGGGTCAGGGTGAGTGCCAATGTGGGTTCAAAGGTGCTAAGTTGGGTGCGAGGTTGGGTGCGAGGGTGGGTGGGTGCCAAGGTGTGCTAGGTGGAAGCCCGGGTGGGTCGGCATCCCATGGGTGTCGAGTTGGGTGCCTGATGGGTGCTTCTTGTCAAGTTTTAGTCGTCGGGACTCATTTCGAGCCTTAGAGGTCGTTTCTTGTCCGGTTGCCCTGTCTTCGACCTGGGAACCCAATTTTGGTCCTCGGGTCCCATTTTTTTTTGTCTCGCATCCCACTTTTGGCCTGTGGCCTTTTCGGGGTCGATTCTCGTTTTGGGCATCAGAGCATGTTTCTTCTCCTAAAACCCAATATTTGTTTATTAAGTCTCGGAACACATTTTTGTTCTCGTGGACCCATCATGGGTCTTGGAACGCATTTGTGGTCCTTGGGTCCCATTTTGCATCCCGAAACTTGTGTTTTGGTGCTTGATCCCTATTTTGGGTGCCCACCTTGCACCAAGTGCGCACCCGGGGCAAACCGAGCGCCTTGGTGCACCGGGGCAAGATCGAGCGTGCACCCGAGGCGCCCCGAACATGCACCAAGGTGCACTCGGCCCACATGTGAGCGCAGGTCGTTGCGCCCGAGGTGGTGTGTGGGCACCGCGTTGCAGACGGGACACTGCACGCACACGACGCCCCGTCCAGGTGCACGCACGTAGGCCGGGCCGGGTGCACACCCGACGCCCTAGCAAGGTGCGCGCACCCGGGCAGGGCTCACACTTGGCGAACGGGGCGCACTTCGCGAGGGAGGGTGTGCACCTCGACGGGGGTGGGTGGCCGGGGTGGATTCGCACGTGGGTCGCGGTTTGCTAAGTACACACTGCGACAAGCTCATAACGGGTGCGATCATACCAGCGTTAGTGCACCGGATCCCATCAGAACTCCGCAGTTAAGCGCGCTTGGGCCGGAGTAGTACTGGGATGGGTGACCTCCCGGGAAGTCCCGGTGTTGCACCCTTTCTTAGTTTTTCGCCGGGCGTCGCAATGCTATTTGAATAAACCTTTTGCCCGTTTGCGTTCTCGTCGGGGCCGGGCCGGGCCGGGGTGCGCTGCCCGCACTACCGCGCGCGCGGGGGCGACACCGAGCGCGCACCCGAGGCGCCCCGAGCACACAGGCCACGGTGCAACCCGGGCGTTGTGCGCGCACCCCGGTGCGCCCGAGGTGCTGCGCGCGCACCCAGGTGAAATCGGTGTGCACCTCGGCCAGTGCGCGCTCGGTCGAGTCGCGCACGTTGGCCAAGGTGCACGGTGATGTTTCTTACTCTAAGGTTCCGCACCAGACGCCCGGGACAGGTGAGCGAAGCTGGGCGGGGCCGGGTGCGCGGCCGGGGCAGGTGCACGCAGCTGGAGAGAGCTTTGGAGCACACCAGAGGTGCGCACCTTGGAGCACACTTCGGAGCGCACCAATGATGCGCTCCATTCAAAAGTTTCCTGAAAAGGCAAAAAAAGTTGAGATTATAGAATTTCCCACTTGAGAGATTGTAAAAAAAAAAAATTTAAAATGAAGGAAACGCGGGTGCCAAGGTGTGCGCGCCCGGGTGCGCAGCCCAGCCAAGGTGTGCGCACCAAGGCGCCCACCCTGGCGAAGGTGCACGCAAGGTGCGCACCCGAGGCAAACCGGACAATTAACCCAACTTTCGACTTCGCGCGCACCTGCGCACCTTGGAGCGCACTTCGGAGCGCTCCTTGGTGCGCACCAATCTTGGGCACCTCGGAGTGCACCATGGCGCCCACCAAGGTGCGCACCCGGGGCAAACCGAGCTCCGACTTCGTGCGCACCTTGGAGCGCACGAAAGGTGCGCACCATGGCGCCCACCAAGGTGCGCAGCCCAGCCAAGGCGTGCGCATCAAGGTGCGCACCCTGGCGAAGGTGCGCACCCGGGGCAAACCGAGCTCCGACTTCGTGCGCACCTTGGAGCGCACAAAGGGTGCGCAACCCAGCCAAGGTGTGCGCACCCCGGGCAAACCGAGCTCCGAATCGTGCGCACCTTGGAGCACACTTCGGAGCCCTCCTTGGTGCGCACCGATGTTGCGCACCTCGGAGCGCACCCGGGGAAAACAATGCAATTAACCCGACTTTCGACTTCGTGGGCACCTCGGAGCGCTCTCGGGTTCGCACCTCGGAGCACACCGAGGTGCGCACCTTTGATGCGCTGCCTTCACCAATTTCCAGAAAAGGCAAGAAAACATTGAGAAGGTGTGCGCACCGAGGTGCCCACCCTGGCGAAGGTGCACGCGAGGTGCGCACCCGGGGCAAACCGGGCTCCGACTTCGTGCACGCCATGCTGCGCACCTTGGAGGGCCATGGTGCGCACCTTGGAGCACACTTCGGAGCGCTCAATGGTGCCCAACCCAGCCAAGGTGCCCACCGCGGCGAAGGTGCACGCGAGGTGCGCACCCGGGGCAAACCGGGCTCCGACTTCGTGCACGCCGCACCTTGGAGCACACTTCGGAGCGCTCCTTGGTGCGCACCAGGGCGCGCAACCCAGCCGAGGTGCCCACCCCGGCGAAGGTGCACGCGGGGTGCGCACCCGGGGCAAACCGGGCTCCGACTTCGTGCACGCCATGGTGCCCACCGCGGCGAAGGTGCACGCGAGGTGCGCACCCGGGGCAAACCGGGCTCCGACTTCGTGCACGCCGCACCTTGGAGCACACTTCGGAGCGCTCCTTGGTGCGCACCAGGGCGCGCAACCCAGCCGAGGTGCCCACCCCGGCGAAGGTGCACGCGAGGTGCGCACCCGGGGCAAACCGGGCTCCGACTTCGTGCACGCCATGGTGCCCACCGCGGCGAAGGTGCACGCGAGGTGCGCACCCGGGGCAAACCGGGCTCCGACTTCGTGCACGCCGCACCTTGGAGCACACTTCGGAGCGCTCCTTGGTGCGCACCATGGTGCCCACCAGGGCGCGCAACCCCGCCGAAGGTGCACGCGAGGTGCGCACCCGGGGCAAACCGGGCTCCGACTTCGTGCACGCCGCACCTTGGAGCACACTTCGGAGCGCTCCTTGGTGCGCACCAGGGCGCGCAACCCCGCCGAAGGTGCACGCGAGGTGCGCACCCGGGGCAAACCGGGCTCCGACTTCGTGCACGCCATGGTGCGCACCAGGGTGCCCACCGCGGCGAAGGTGCGCACCCGGGGCAAACCGGGCTCCGACTTCGTGCACGCCGCACCTTGGAGCACACTTCGGAGCGCTCCTTGGTGCGCACCAGGGCGCGCAACCCAGCCGAGGTGCCCACCCCGGCGAAGGTGCACGCGAGGTGCGCACCCGGGGCAAACCGGGCTCCGACTTCGTGCACGCCATGGTGCCCACCGCGGCGAAGGTGCGCACCCGGGGCAAACCGGGCTAGGACTTCGTGCACGCCGCACCTTGGAGCACACTTCGGAGCGCTCCTTGGTGCGCACCATGGTGCCCACCAGGCCGCGCAACCCAGCCAAGGTGTGCGCACCAAGGTGCACGCGAGGTGCGCACCCGGGGCAAACCGGGGTCCGGCTTCGTGCACGCCGCACCTTGGAGCACACATCGGGGCGCTCCCGGGTTCGCACCGGCGTTGCGCACCGTGGTGGGCACCTCGGAGCGCACCGTGGTGGGCACCTCGGAGCACACCAAGGTGGGCAGCGAGGTGCGCACCTTTGATGCGATGCCTTCACTAATTTCCATAAAAGGCAAAAAAAAACGAGATTTTAAAATTTCCGTTTTGAAAGATAGTGAGAAAAAGGGAATGCTGGTGCCATCTTGAGCCCGCCCTGGTGCGCAGCCCAGCCAAGGTGTGCGCACCAAGGTGCCCACCCTGGCGAAGGTGCGCGCCCGGGCAATTAACCCAACTTCCAACTTCGCGCGCGCCAGGGTGGGAGCGCACCCAACAACCGGGCCTGGGAAGAGCCAATGCGAGAAACCCCACCAAACGCTCTGACAAAAAAAGAGGGGGCGCTCCAGTAACCCCGCTTCGGAGCGCACCCTGGGCAAACCCAGCGAGGGTGCCCACCCCGGCCAAGGTGCAGGCGAGGTGCGCACCCGGGGCAAACCGGGCTCCGACAACGTGCACGCCGCACCTTGGAGCACACTTCGTAGCGCTCCCGGGTGCGCACCTCAGAGCACACCAAGGTGGGCAGCGAGGTGCGCACCTTTGATGCGCTGCCTTCACTAATTTCCAGAAAAGGCAAAAAAAAGAGGAGATTTTAAAATTTCCGTTTTGAAAGATAGTGAAAAAAACGGAACGCGGGTGCCATCTTGAGCCCGCCCTGGTGCACAGCCCAGGTAAGGTGCCCACCCTGGCAAAGGTGCGCACCCGGGCAATTAACCCTACTTCCGACTTCGTGCGCGCCAGGGTGGCAACCGGGCCTGGGAAGAGCCAATGCGAGAAACCCCACCAAACGCTCCGACAAAAAAAGAGGCGGCGCTCCAATAACCCCGCTTCGGAGCGCAGCCGGGGCAAACCCAGCCAAGGTGCCCACCCCGACGAAGGTGCACGCGAGGTGCGCACCCGGGGCAAACCGGGCTCCGACAACGTGCACGCAGCACCTTGGAGCACACTTCGAAGCACTCCCGGGTGCCCACCGGCGTTGCGCACCGTGGTGGGCAGCGAGGTGCGCACCTTTGATGCGCTGCCTTCACTAATTTCCAGAAAAGGCAAAAAAAAATGAGATTTTAAAATTTCCGTTTTGAAAGATAGTGAAAAAAACGGAACGCGGGTGCCATCTTGAGCCCGCCCTGGTGCGCAGCCCAGGCAAGGCATGCGCACCAAGGTGCCCACCCGCGGTGCACGCCCGGGGCAAACCGGGCTCCGACTTCGTGCAGGCCGCACCTTGGAGCACACTTCGGAGCGCTCCTTGGTGCGCACCATGGTGCCCACCAGGGCGCACCCGGGGCAAACCGGGCTCCGACTTCGTGCACGCCGCACCTTGGAGCACACATCGGAGCGCTCCCAGGTTCGCACCAGCGTTGCGCACCTTTGATGCGCTGCCTTCACTAATTTCCAGAAAAGGCAAAAAAAAACGATATTTTAAAATTTCCGTTCTGAAAGATAGTGAAAAAAACGGAACGCGGGTGCCATCTTGAGCCCTTCCTGGTGCGCAGCCCAGGCAAGTTGTGCGCACCAAGGTGCCCACCCTGGCGGAGGTGCGCGCCCGGGGCAAACCGGGCTCCGACTTCGTGCACTGCATGGTGCCCACCAAGGCGCGCAACCCAGCCAAGGTGCCCACCGCAGCGAAGGTGCACGCGAGGTGCGCACCCGAGGTGCACACCCGGGGCAAACCGAGCTCCGACTTCGTGCACGCCGCACCTTGGAGCACACTTCAGAGCGCTCCTTGGTGCGCACCAGGGCGCGCAACCCAGCCAAGGTGCTCACCCCGGCGAAGGTGCACGCGAGGTGCGCACCCGGGGCAAGCCGGGCTCGGACTTCGTGCACGCCGCACCTTGGAGCACACATCGGAGCGCTCCCGGGTTCGCACCAGCATTGCGCACCTTTGATGCGCTGCCTTCACTAATTTCCAGAAAAGGCAAAAAAAAAAAAAAAACGAGATTTTAAAATTTCCGTTTTGAAAGATAGTGAAAAAAACGGAACGCGGGTGCCATCTTGAGCCCGCCCTGGTGTGCAGCCCAGGCAAGTTGTGCGCACCAAGGCACCCACCCTGGCCAAGGTGGGTCACGGGGTGGGTCCTAGGGTGGGTAACGGGGTGGGTACTAAGGTGCGTGCCAAGGTGGGTCATGGGGTGGGTGCCAAGGTGGGCACCAGGGTGGGTGTGCACCAACCCTAGCCAGGGTAGGTCACGGGGTGGTTGTCGGGGTGGGCGTCAAGGAGCCAAGGTGGGTGGCAAGTAGCCAAGTTGCGTGCCAAGGTGGGTGTCGGGGTGGGTGCCAAGGATCCAAGGTGGGTGCCAAGGAACCAAGGTGGGTGTCTGGGTGGGTGCCGAGGTGGGAGCCAGGGTGGGTCCCAAGGTGAGTGCAAAGGTGGGTGCCAGGGTCAAGGTGAGTGCCAATGTGGGTTCCAAGGTGCCAGGGTCAGGGTGAGTGCCAATGTGGGTTCAAAGGTGCTAAGTTGGGTGCGAGGTTGGGTGCGAGGGTGGGTGGGTGCCAAGGTGTGCTAGGTGGAAGCCCGGGTGGGTCGGCATCCCATGGGTGTCGAGTTGGGTGCCTGATGGGTGCTTCTTGTCAAGTTTTAGTCGTCGGGACTCATTTCGAGCCTTAGAGGTCGTTTCTTGTCCGGTTGCCCTGTCTTCGACCTGGGAACACAATTTTGGTCCTCGGGTCCCATTTTTTTTTGTCTCGCATCCCACTTTTGGCCTGTGGCCTTTTCGGGGTCGATTCTCGTTTTGGGCATCAGAGCATGTTTCTTCTCCTAAAACCCAATATTTGTTTATTAAGTCTCGGAACACATTTTTGTTCTCGTGGACCCATCATGGGTCTTGGAACGCATTTGTGGTCCTTGGGTCCCATTTTGCATCCCGAAACTTGTGTTTTGGTGCTTGATCCCTATTTTGGGTGCCCACCTTGCACCAAGTGCGCACCCGGGGCAAACCGAGCGCCTTGGTGCACCGGGGCAAGATCGAGCGTGCACCCGAGGCGCCCCGAACATGCACCAAGGTGCACTCGGCCCACATGTGAGCGCAGGTCGTTGCGCCCGAGGTGGTGTGTGGGCACCGCGTTGCAGACGGGACACTGCACGCACACGACGCCCCGTCCAGGTGCACGCACGTAGGCCGGGCCGGGTGCACACCCGACGCCCTAGCAAGGTGCGCGCACCCGGGCAGGGCTCACACTTGGCGAACGGGGCGCACTTCGCGAGGGAGGGTGTGCACCTCGACGGGGGTGGGTGGCCGGGGTGGATTCGCACGTGGGTCGCGGTTTGCTAAGTACACACTGCGACAAGCTCATAACGGGTGCGATCATACCAGCGTTAGTGCACCGGATCCCATCAGAACTCCGCAGTTAAGCGCGCTTGGGCCGGAGTAGTACTGGGATGGGTGACCTCCCGGGAAGTCCCGGTGTTGCACCCTTTTTTAGTTTTTCGCCGGGCGTCGCAATGCTATTTGAATAAACCTTTTGCCCGTTTGCGTTCTCGTCGGGGCCGGGCCGGGCCGGGGTGCGCTGCCCGCACTACCGCGCGCGCGGGGGCGACACCGAGCGCGCACCCGAGGCGCCCCGAGCACACAGGCCACGGTGCAACCCGGGCGTTGTGCGCGCACCCCGGTGCGCCCGAGGTGCTGCGCGCGCACCCAGGTGAAATCGGTGTGCACCTCGGCCAGTGCGCGCTCGGTCGAGTCGCGCACGTTGGCCAAGGTGCACGGTGATGTTTCTTACTCTAAGGTTCCGCACCAGACGCCCGGGACAGGTGAGCGAAGCTGGGCGGGGCCGGGTGCGCGGCCGGGGCAGGTGCACGCAGCTGGAGAGAGCTTTGGAGCACACCAGAGGTGCGCACCTTGGAGCACACTTCGGAGCGCACCAATGATGCGCTCCATTCAAAAGTTTCCTGAAAAGGCAAAAAAAGTTGAGATTATAGAATTTCCCACTTGAGAGATTGTAAAAAAAAAAAATTTAAAATGAAGGAAACGCGGGTGCCAAGGTGTGCGCGCCCGGGTGCGCAGCCCAGCCAAGGTGTGCGCACCAAGGCGCCCACCCTGGCGAAGGTGCACGCAAGGTGCGCACCCGAGGCAAACCGGACAATTAACCCAACTTTCGACTTCGCGCGCACCTGCGCACCTTGGAGCGCACTTCGGAGCGCTCCTTGTTGCGCACCAATCTTGGGCACCTCGGAGTGCACCATGGCGCCCACCAAGGTGCGCACCCGGGGCAAACCGAGCTCCGACTTCGTGCGCACCTTGGAGCGCACGAAAGGTGCGCACCATGGCGCCCACCAAGGTGCGCAGCCCAGCCAAGGCGTGCGCATCAAGGTGCGCACCCTGGCGAAGGTGCGCACCCGGGGCAAACCGAGCTCCGACTTCGTGCGCACCTTGGAGCGCACAAAGGGTGCGCAACCCAGCCAAGGTGTGCGCACCCCGGGCAAACCGAGCTCCGAATCGTGCGCACCTTGGAGCACACTTCGGAGCCCTCCTTGGTGCGCACCGATGTTGCGCACCTCGGAGCGCACCCGGGGAAAACAATGCAATTAACCCGACTTTCGACTTCGTGGGCACCTCGGAGCGCTCTCGGGTTCGCACCTCGGAGCACACCGAGGTGCGCACCTTTGATGCGCTGCCTTCACCAATTTCCAGAAAAGGCAAGAAAACATTGAGAAGGTGTGCGCACCGAGGTGCCCACCCTGGCGAAGGTGCACGCGAGGTGCGCACCCGGGGCAAACCGGGCTCCGACTTCGTGCACGCCATGCTGCGCACCTTGGAGGGCCATGGTGCGCACCTTGGAGCACACTTCGGAGCGCTCAATGGTGCCCAACCCAGCCAAGGTGCCCACCGCGGCGAAGGTGCACGCGAGGTGCGCACCCGGGGCAAACCGGGCTCCGACTTCGTGCACGCCGCACCTTGGAGCACACTTCGGAGCGCTCCTTGGTGCGCACCAGGGCGCGCAACCCAGCCGAGGTGCCCACCCCGGCGAAGGTGCACGCGGGGTGCGCACCCGGGGCAAACCGGGCTCCGACTTCGTGCACGCCATGGTGCCCACCGCGGCGAAGGTGCACGCGAGGTGCGCACCCGGGGCAAACCGGGCTCCGACTTCGTGCACGCCGCACCTTGGAGCACACTTCGGAGCGCTCCTTGGTGCGCACCAGGGCGCGCAACCCAGCCGAGGTGCCCACCCCGGCGAAGGTGCACGCGAGGTGCGCACCCGGGGCAAACCGGGCTCCGACTTCGTGCACGCCATGGTGCCCACCGCGGCGAAGGTGCACGCGAGGTGCGCACCCGGGGCAAACCGGGCTCCGACTTCGTGCACGCCGCACCTTGGAGCACACTTCGGAGCGCTCCTTGGTGCGCACCATGGTGCCCACCAGGGCGCGCAACCCCGCCGAAGGTGCACGCGAGGTGCGCACCCGGGGCAAACCGGGCTCCGACTTCGTGCACGCCGCACCTTGGAGCACACTTCGGAGCGCTCCTTGGTGCGCACCAGGGCGCGCAACCCCGCCGAAGGTGCACGCGAGGTGCGCACCCGGGGCAAACCGGGCTCCGACTTCGTGCACGCCATGGTGCGCACCAGGGTGCCCACCGCGGCGAAGGTGCGCACCCGGGGCAAACCGGGCTCCGACTTCGTGCACGCCGCACCTTGGAGCACACTTCGGAGCGCTCCTTGGTGCGCACCAGGGCGCGCAACCCAGCCGAGGTGCCCACCCCGGCGAAGGTGCACGCGAGGTGCGCACCCGGGGCAAACCGGGCTCCGACTTCGTGCACGCCATGGTGCCCACCGCGGCGAAGGTGCGCACCCGGGGCAAACCGGGCTAGGACTTCGTGCACGCCGCACCTTGGAGCACACTTCGGAGCGCTCCTTGGTGCGCACCATGGTGCCCACCAGGCCGCGCAACCCAGCCAAGGTGTGCGCACCAAGGTGCACGCGAGGTGCGCACCCGGGGCAAACCGGGGTCCGGCTTCGTGCACGCCGCACCTTGGAGCACACATCGGGGCGCTCCCGGGTTCGCACCGGCGTTGCGCACCGTGGTGGGCACCTCGGAGCGCACCGTGGTGGGCACCTCGGAGCACACCAAGGTGGGCAGCGAGGTGCGCACCTTTGATGCGATGCCTTCACTAATTTCCATAAAAGGCAAAAGAAAACGAGATTTTAAAATTTCCGTTTTGAAAGATAGTGAGAAAAAGGGAATGCTGGTGCCATCTTGAGCCCGCCCTGGTGCGCAGCCCAGCCAAGGTGTGCGCACCAAGGTGCCCACCCTGGCGAAGGTGCGCGCCCGGGCAATTAACCCAACTTCCAACTTCGCGCGCGCCAGGGTGGGAGCGCACCCAACAACCGGGCCTGGGAAGAGCCAATGCGAGAAACCCCACCAAACGCTCTGACAAAAAAAGAGGGGGCGCTCCAGTAACCCCGCTTCGGAGCGCACCCTGGGCAAACCCAGCCAGGGTGCCCACCCCGGCCAAGGTGCAGGCGAGGTGCGCACCCGGGGCAAACCGGGCTCCGACAACGTGCACGCCGCACCTTGGAGCACACTTCGTAGCGCTCCCGGGTGCGCACCTCAGAGCACACCAAGGTGGGCAGCGAGGTGCGCACCTTTGATGCGCTGCCTTCACTAATTTCCAGAAAAGGCAAAAAAAAGAGGAGATTTTAAAATTTCCGTTTTGAAAGATAGTGAAAAAAACGGAACGCGGGTGCCATCTTGAGCCCGCCCGGGTGCACAGCCCAGGTAAGGTGCCCACCCTGGCAAAGGTGCGCACCCGGGCAATTAACCCTACTTCCGACTTCGTGCGCGCCAGGGTGGCAACCGGGCCTGGGAAGAGCCAATGCGAGAAACCCCACCAAACGCTCCGACAAAAAAAGAGGCGGCGCTCCAATAACCCCGCTTCGGAGCGCAGCCGGGGCAAACCCAGCCAAGGTGCCCACCCCGACGAAGGTGCACGCGAGGTGCGCACCCGGGGCAAACCGGGCTCCGACAACGTGCACGCAGCACCTTGGAGCACACTTCGAAGCACTCCCGGGTGCCCACCGGCGTTGCGCACCGTGGTGGGCAGCGAGGTGCGCACCTTTGATGCGCTGCCTTCACTAATTTCCAGAAAAGGCAAAAAAAAATGAGATTTTAAAATTTCCGTTTTGAAAGATAGTGAAAAAAACGGAACGCGGGTGCCATCTTGAGCCCGCCCTGGTGCGCAGCCCAGGCAAGGCATGCGCACCAAGGTGCCCACCCGCGGTGCACGCCCGGGGCAAACCGGGCTCCGACTTCGTGCAGGCCGCACCTTGGAGCACACTTCGGAGCGCTCCTTGGTGCGCACCATGGTGCCCACCAGGGCGCACCCGGGGCAAACCGGGCTCCGACTTCGTGCACGCCGCACCTTGGAGCACACATCGGAGCGCTCCCAGGTTCGCACCAGCGTTGCGCACCTTTGATGCGCTGCCTTCACTAATTTCCAGAAAAGGCAAAAAAAAACGATATTTTAAAATTTCCGTTCTGAAAGATAGTGAAAAAAACGGAACGCGGGTGCCATCTTGAGCCCTTCCTGGTGCGCAGCCCAGGCAAGTTGTGCGCACCAAGGTGCCCACCCTGGCGGAGGTGCGCGCCCGGGGCAAACCGGGCTCCGACTTCGTGCACTGCATGGTGCCCACCAAGGCGCGCAACCCAGCCAAGGTGCCCACCGCAGCGAAGGTGCACGCGAGGTGCGCACCCGAGGTGCACACCCGGGGCAAACCGAGCTCCGACTTCGTGCACGCCGCACCTTGGAGCACACTTCAGAGCGCTCCTTGGTGCGCACCAGGGCGCGCAACCCAGCCAAGGTGCTCACCCCGGCGAAGGTGCACGCGAGGTGCGCACCCGGGGCAAGCCGGGCTCGGACTTCGTGCACGCCGCACCTTGGAGCACACATCGGAGCGCTCCCGGGTTCGCACCAGCATTGCGCACCTTTGATGCGCTGCCTTCACTAATTTCCAGAAAAGGCAAAAAAAAAAAAAAAACGAGATTTTAAAATTTCCGTTTTGAAAGATAGTGAAAAAAACGGAACGCGGGTGCCATCTTGAGCCCGCCCTGGTGTGCAGCCCAGGCAAGTTGTGCGCACCAAGGCACCCACCCTGGCCAAGGTGGGTCACGGGGTGGGTCCTAGGGTGGGTAACGGGGTGGGTACTAAGGTGCGTGCCAAGGTGGGTCATGGGGTGGGTGCCAAGGTGGGCACCAGGGTGGGTGTGCACCAACCCTAGCCAGGGTAGGTCACGGGGTGGTTGTCGGGGTGGGCGTCAAGGAGCCAAGGTGGGTGGCAAGTAGCCAAGTTGCGTGCCAAGGTGGGTGTCGGGGTGGGTGCCAAGGATCCAAGGTGGGTGCCAAGGAACCAAGGTGGGTGTCTGGGTGGGTGCCGAGGTGGGAGCCAGGGTGGGTCCCAAGGTGAGTGCAAAGGTGGGTGCCAGGGTCAAGGTGAGTGCCAATGTGGGTTCCAAGGTGCCAGGGTCAGGGTGAGTGCCAATGTGGGTTCAAAGGTGCTAAGTTGGGTGCGAGGTTGGGTGCGAGGGTGGGTGGGTGCCAAGGTGTGCTAGGTGGAAGCCCGGGTGGGTCGGCATCCCATGGGTGTCGAGTTGGGTGCCTGATGGGTGCTTCTTGTCAAGTTTTAGTCGTCGGGACTCATTTCGAGCCTTAGAGGTCGTTTCTTGTCCGGTTGCCCTGTCTTCGACCTGGGAACCCAATTTTGGTCCTCGGGTCCCATTTTTTTTTGTCTCGCATCCCACTTTTGGCCTGTGGCCTTTTCGGGGTCGATTCTCGTTTTGGGCATCAGAGCATGTTTCTTCTCCTAAAACCCAATATTTGTTTATTAAGTCTCGGAACACATTTTTGTTCTCGTGGACCCATCATGGGTCTTGGAACGCATTTGTGGTCCTTGGGTCCCATTTTGCATCCCGAAACTTGTGTTTTGGTGCTTGATCCCTATTTTGGGTGCCCACCTTGCACCAAGTGCGCACCCGGGGCAAACCGAGCGCCTTGGTGCACCGGGGCAAGATCGAGCGTGCACCCGAGGCGCCCCGAACATGCACCAAGGTGCACTCGGCCCACATGTGAGCGCAGGTCGTTGCGCCCGAGGTGGTGTGTGGGCACCGCGTTGCAGACGGGACACTGCACGCACACGACGCCCCGTCCAGGTGCACGCACGTAGGCCGGGCCGGGTGCACACCCGACGCCCTAGCAAGGTGCGCGCACCCGGGCAGGGCTCACACTTGGCGAACGGGGCGCACTTCGCGAGGGAGGGTGTGCACCTCGACGGGGGTGGGTGGCCGGGGTGGATTCGCACGTGGGTCGCGGTTTGCTAAGTACACACTGCGACAAGCTCATAACGGGTGCGATCATACCAGCGTTAGTGCACCGGATCCCATCAGAACTCCGCAGTTAAGCGCGCTTGGGCCGGAGTAGTACTGGGATGGGTGACCTCCCGGGAAGTCCCGGTGTTGCACCCTTTTTTAGTTTTTCGCCGGGCGTCGCAATGCTATTTGAATAAACCTTTTGCCCGTTTGCGTTCTCGTCGGGGCCGGGCCGGGCCGGGGTGCGCTGCCCGCACTACCGCGCGCGCGGGGGCGACACCGAGCGCGCACCCGAGGCGCCCCGAGCACACAGGCCACGGTGCAACCCGGGCGTTGTGCGCGCACCCCGGTGCGCCCGAGGTGCTGCGCGCGCACCCAGGTGAAATCGGTGTGCACCTCGGCCAGTGCGCGCTCGGTCGAGTCGCGCACGTTGGCCAAGGTGCACGGTGATGTTTCTTACTCTAAGGTTCCGCACCAGACGCCCGGGACAGGTGAGCGAAGCTGGGCGGGGCCGGGTGCGCGGCCGGGGCAGGTGCACGCAGCTGGAGAGAGCTTTGGAGCACACCAGAGGTGCGCACCTTGGAGCACACTTCGGAGCGCACCAATGATGCGCTCCATTCAAAAGTTTCCTGAAAAGGCAAAAAAAGTTGAGATTATAGAATTTCCCACTTGAGAGATTGTAAAAAAAAAAAATTTAAAATGAAGGAAACGCGGGTGCCAAGGTGTGCGCGCCCGGGTGCGCAGCCCAGCCAAGGTGTGCGCACCAAGGCGCCCACCCTGGCGAAGGTGCACGCAAGGTGCGCACCCGAGGCAAACCGGACAATTAACCCAACTTTCGACTTCGCGCGCACCTGCGCACCTTGGAGCGCACTTCGGAGCGCTCCTTGGTGCGCACCAATCTTGGGCACCTCGGAGTGCACCATGGCGCCCACCAAGGTGCGCACCCGGGGCAAACCGAGCTCCGACTTCGTGCGCACCTTGGAGCGCACGAAAGGTGCGCACCATGGCGCCCACCAAGGTGCGCAGCCCAGCCAAGGCGTGCGCATCAAGGTGCGCACCCTGGCGAAGGTGCGCACCCGGGGCAAACCGAGCTCCGACTTCGTGCGCACCTTGGAGCGCACAAAGGGTGCGCAACCCAGCCAAGGTGTGCGCACCCCGGGCAAACCGAGCTCCGAATCGTGCGCACCTTGGAGCACACTTCGGAGCCCTCCTTGGTGCGCACCGATGTTGCGCACCTCGGAGCGCACCCGGGGAAAACAATGCAATTAACCCGACTTTCGACTTCGTGGGCACCTCGGAGCGCTCTCGGGTTCGCACCTCGGAGCACACCGAGGTGCGCACCTTTGATGCGCTGCCTTCACCAATTTCCAGAAAAGGCAAGAAAACATTGAGAAGGTGTGCGCACCGAGGTGCCCACCCTGGCGAAGGTGCACGCGAGGTGCGCACCCGGGGCAAACCGGGCTCCGACTTCGTGCACGCCATGCTGCGCACCTTGGAGGGCCATGGTGCGCACCTTGGAGCACACTTCGGAGCGCTCAATGGTGCCCAACCCAGCCAAGGTGCCCACCGCGGCGAAGGTGCACGCGAGGTGCGCACCCGGGGCAAACCGGGCTCCGACTTCGTGCACGCCGCACCTTGGAGCACACTTCGGAGCGCTCCTTGGTGCGCACCAGGGCGCGCAACCCAGCCGAGGTGCCCACCCCGGCGAAGGTGCACGCGGGGTGCGCACCCGGGGCAAACCGGGCTCCGACTTCGTGCACGCCATGGTGCCCACCGCGGCGAAGGTGCACGCGAGGTGCGCACCCGGGGCAAACCGGGCTCCGACTTCGTGCACGCCGCACCTTGGAGCACACTTCGGAGCGCTCCTTGGTGCGCACCAGGGCGCGCAACCCAGCCGAGGTGCCCACCCCGGCGAAGGTGCACGCGAGGTGCGCACCCGGGGCAAACCGGGCTCCGACTTCGTGCACGCCATGGTGCCCACCGCGGCGAAGGTGCACGCGAGGTGCGCACCCGGGGCAAACCGGGCTCCGACTTCGTGCACGCCGCACCTTGGAGCACACTTCGGAGCGCTCCTTGGTGCGCACCATGGTGCCCACCAGGGCGCGCAACCCCGCCGAAGGTGCACGCGAGGTGCGCACCCGGGGCAAACCGGGCTCCGACTTCGTGCACGCCGCACCTTGGAGCACACTTCGGAGCGCTCCTTGGTGCGCACCAGGGCGCGCAACCCCGCCGAAGGTGCACGCGAGGTGCGCACCCGGGGCAAACCGGGCTCCGACTTCGTGCACGCCATGGTGCGCACCAGGGTGCCCACCGCGGCGAAGGTGCGCACCCGGGGCAAACCGGGCTCCGACTTCGTGCACGCCGCACCTTGGAGCACACTTCGGAGCGCTCCTTGGTGCGCACCAGGGCGCGCAACCCAGCCGAGGTGCCCACCCCGGCGAAGGTGCACGCGAGGTGCGCACCCGGGGCAAACCGGGCTCCGACTTCGTGCACGCCATGGTGCCCACCGCGGCGAAGGTGCGCACCCGGGGCAAACCGGGCTAGGACTTCGTGCACGCCGCACCTTGGAGCACACTTCGGAGCGCTCCTTGGTGCGCACCATGGTGCCCACCAGGCCGCGCAACCCAGCCAAGGTGTGCGCACCAAGGTGCACGCGAGGTGCGCACCCGGGGCAAACCGGGGTCCGGCTTCGTGCACGCCGCACCTTGGAGCACACATCGGGGCGCTCCCGGGTTCGCACCGGCGTTGCGCACCGTGGTGGGCACCTCGGAGCGCACCGTGGTGGGCACCTCGGAGCACACCAAGGTGGGCAGCGAGGTGCGCACCTTTGATGCGATGCCTTCACTAATTTCCATAAAAGGCAAAAAAAAACGAGATTTTAAAATTTCCGTTTTGAAAGATAGTGAGAAAAAGGGAATGCTGGTGCCATCTTGAGCCCGCCCTGGTGCGCAGCCCAGCCAAGGTGTGCGCACCAAGGTGCCCACCCTGGCGAAGGTGCGCGCCCGGGCAATTAACCCAACTTCCAACTTCGCGCGCGCCAGGGTGGGAGCGCACCCAACAACCGGGCCTGGGAAGAGCCAATGCGAGAAACCCCACCAAACGCTCTGACAAAAAAAGAGGGGGCGCTCCAGTAACCCCGCTTCGGAGCGCACCCTGGGCAAACCCAGCCAGGGTGCCCACCCCGGCCAAGGTGCAGGCGAGGTGCGCACCCGGGGCAAACCGGGCTCCGACAACGTGCACGCCGCACCTTGGAGCACACTTCGTAGCGCTCCCGGGTGCGCACCTCAGAGCACACCAAGGTGGGCAGCGAGGTGCGCACCTTTGATGCGCTGCCTTCACTAATTTCCAGAAAAGGCAAAAAAAAGAGGAGATTTTAAAATTTCCGTTTTGAAAGATAGTGAAAAAAACGGAACGCGGGTGCCATCTTGAGCCCGCCCTGGTGCACAGCCCAGGTAAGGTGCCCACCCTGGCAAAGGTGCGCACCCGGGCAATTAACCCTACTTCCGACTTCGTGCGCGCCAGGGTGGCAACCGGGCCTGGGAAGAGCCAATGCGAGAAACCCCACCAAACGCTCCGACAAAAAAAGAGGCGGCGCTCCAATAACCCCGCTTCGGAGCGCAGCCGGGGCAAACCCAGCCAAGGTGCCCACCCCGACGAAGGTGCACGCGAGGTGCGCACCCGGGGCAAACCGGGCTCCGACAACGTGCACGCAGCACCTTGGAGCACACTTCGAAGCACTCCCGGGTGCCCACCGGCGTTGCGCACCGTGGTGGGCAGCGAGGTGCGCACCTTTGATGCGCTGCCTTCACTAATTTCCAGAAAAGGCAAAAAAAAATGAGATTTTAAAATTTCCGTTTTGAAAGATAGTGAAAAAAACGGAACGCGGGTGCCATCTTGAGCCCGCCCTGGTGCGCAGCCCAGGCAAGGCATGCGCACCAAGGTGCCCACCCGCGGTGCACGCCCGGGGCAAACCGGGCTCCGACTTCGTGCAGGCCGCACCTTGGAGCACACTTCGGAGCGCTCCTTGGTGCGCACCATGGTGCCCACCAGGGCGCACCCGGGGCAAACCGGGCTCCGACTTCGTGCACGCCGCACCTTGGAGCACACATCGGAGCGCTCCCAGGTTCGCACCAGCGTTGCGCACCTTTGATGCGCTGCCTTCACTAATTTCCAGAAAAGGCAAAAAAAAACGATATTTTAAAATTTCCGTTCTGAAAGATAGTGAAAAAAACGGAACGCGGGTGCCATCTTGAGCCCTTCCTGGTGCGCAGCCCAGGCAAGTTGTGCGCACCAAGGTGCCCACCCTGGCGGAGGTGCGCGCCCGGGGCAAACCGGGCTCCGACTTCGTGCACTGCATGGTGCCCACCAAGGCGCGCAACCCAGCCAAGGTGCCCACCGCAGCGAAGGTGCACGCGAGGTGCGCACCCGAGGTGCACACCCGGGGCAAACCGAGCTCCGACTTCGTGCACGCCGCACCTTGGAGCACACTTCAGAGCGCTCCTTGGTGCGCACCAGGGCGCGCAACCCAGCCAAGGTGCTCACCCCGGCGAAGGTGCACGCGAGGTGCGCACCCGGGGCAAGCCGGGCTCGGACTTCGTGCACGCCGCACCTTGGAGCACACATCGGAGCGCTCCCGGGTTCGCACCAGCATTGCGCACCTTTGATGCGCTGCCTTCACTAATTTCCAGAAAAGGCAAAAAAAAAAAAAAAACGAGATTTTAAAATTTCCGTTTTGAAAGATAGTGAAAAAAACGGAACGCGGGTGCCATCTTGAGCCCGCCCTGGTGTGCAGCCCAGGCAAGTTGTGCGCACCAAGGCACCCACCCTGGCCAAGGTGGGTCACGGGGTGGGTCCTAGGGTGGGTAACGGGGTGGGTACTAAGGTGCGTGCCAAGGTGGGTCATGGGGTGGGTGCCAAGGTGGGCACCAGGGTGGGTGTGCACCAACCCTAGCCAGGGTAGGTCACGGGGTGGTTGTCGGGGTGGGCGTCAAGGAGCCAAGGTGGGTGGCAAGTAGCCAAGTTGCGTGCCAAGGTGGGTGTCGGGGTGGGTGCCAAGGATCCAAGGTGGGTGCCAAGGAACCAAGGTGGGTGTCTGGGTGGGTGCCGAGGTGGGAGCCAGGGTGGGTCCCAAGGTGAGTGCAAAGGTGGGTGCCAGGGTCAAGGTGAGTGCCAATGTGGGTTCCAAGGTGCCAGGGTCAGGGTGAGTGCCAATGTGGGTTCAAAGGTGCTAAGTTGGGTGCGAGGTTGGGTGCGAGGGTGGGTGGGTGCCAAGGTGTGCTAGGTGGAAGCCCGGGTGGGTCGGCATCCCATGGGTGTCGAGTTGGGTGCCTGATGGGTGCTTCTTGTCAAGTTTTAGTCGTCGGGACTCATTTCGAGCCTTAGAGGTCGTTTCTTGTCCGGTTGCCCTGTCTTCGACCTGGGAACCCAATTTTGGTCCTCGGGTCCCATTTTTTTTTGTCTCGCATCCCACTTTTGGCCTGTGGCCTTTTCGGGGTCGATTCTCGTTTTGGGCATCAGAGCATGTTTCTTCTCCTAAAACCCAATATTTGTTTATTAAGTCTCGGAACACATTTTTGTTCTCGTGGACCCATCATGGGTCTTGGAACGCATTTGTGGTCCTTGGGTCCCATTTTGCATCCCGAAACTTGTGTTTTGGTGCTTGATCCCTATTTTGGGTGCCCACCTTGCACCAAGTGCGCACCCGGGGCAAACCGAGCGCCTTGGTGCACCGGGGCAAGATCGAGCGTGCACCCGAGGCGCCCCGAACATGCACCAAGGTGCACTCAGCCCACATGTGAGCGCAGGTCGTTGCGCCCGAGGTGGTGTGTGGGCACCGCGTTGCAGACGGGACACTGCACGCACACGACGCCCCGTCCAGGTGCACGCACGTAGGCCGGGCCGGGTGCACACCCGACGCCCTAGCAAGGTGCGCGCACCCGGGCAGGGCTCACACTTGGCGAACGGGGCGCACTTCGCGAGGGAGGGTGTGCACCTCGACGGGGGTGGGTGGCCGGGGTGGATTCGCACGTGGGTCGCGGTTTGCTAAGTACACACTGCGACAAGCTCATAACGGGTGCGATCATACCAGCGTTAGTGCACCGGATCCCATCAGAACTCCGCAGTTAAGCGCGCTTGGGCCGGAGTAGTACTGGGATGGGTGACCTCCCGGGAAGTCCCGGTGTTGCACCCTTTTTTAGTTTTTCGCCGGGCGTCGCAATGCTATTTGAATAAACCTTTTGCCCGTTTGCGTTCTCGTCGGGGCCGGGCCGGGCCGGGGTGCGCTGCCCGCACTACCGCGCGCGCGGGGGGCGACACCGAGCGCGCACCCGAGGCGCCCCGAGCACACAGGCCACGGTGCAACCCGGGCGTTGTGCGCGCACCCCGGTGCGCCCGAGGTGCTGCGCGCGCACCCAGGTGAAATCGGTGTGCACCTCGGCCAGTGCGCGCTCGGTCGAGTCGCGCACGTTGGCCAAGGTGCACGGTGATGTTTCTTACTCTAAGGTTCCGCACCAGACGCCCGGGACAGGTGAGCGAAGCTGGGCGGGGCCGGGTGCGCGGCCGGGGCAGGTGCACGCAGCTGGAGAGAGCTTTGGAGCACACCAGAGGTGCGCACCTTGGAGCACACTTCGGAGCGCACCAATGATGCGCTCCATTCAAAAGTTTCCTGAAAAGGCAAAAAAAGTTGAGATTATAGAATTTCCCACTTGAGAGATTGTAAAAAAAAAAAATTTAAAATGAAGGAAACGCGGGTGCCAAGGTGTGCGCGCCCGGGTGCGCAGCCCAGCCAAGGTGTGCGCACCAAGGCGCCCACCCTGGCGAAGGTGCACGCAAGGTGCGCACCCGAGGCAAACCGGACAATTAACCCAACTTTCGACTTCGCGCGCACCTGCGCACCTTGGAGCGCACTTCGGAGCGCTCCTTGGTGCGCACCAATCTTGGGCACCTCGGAGTGCACCATGGCGCCCACCAAGGTGCGCACCCGGGGCAAACCGAGCTCCGACTTCGTGCGCACCTTGGAGCGCACGAAAGGTGCGCACCATGGCGCCCACCAAGGTGCGCAGCCCAGCCAAGGCGTGCGCATCAAGGTGCGCACCCTGGCGAAGGTGCGCACCCGGGGCAAACCGAGCTCCGACTTCGTGCGCACCTTGGAGCGCACAAAGGGTGCGCAACCCAGCCAAGGTGTGCGCACCCCGGGCAAACCGAGCTCCGAATCGTGCGCACCTTGGAGCACACTTCGGAGCCCTCCTTGGTGCGCACCGATGTTGCGCACCTCGGAGCGCACCCGGGGAAAACAATGCAATTAACCCGACTTTCGACTTCGTGGGCACCTCGGAGCGCTCTCGGGTTCGCACCTCGGAGCACACCGAGGTGCGCACCTTTGATGCGCTGCCTTCACCAATTTCCAGAAAAGGCAAGAAAACATTGAGAAGGTGTGCGCACCGAGGTGCCCACCCTGGCGAAGGTGCACGCGAGGTGCGCACCCGGGGCAAACCGGGCTCCGACTTCGTGCACGCCATGCTGCGCACCTTGGAGGGCCATGGTGCGCACCTTGGAGCACACTTCGGAGCGCTCAATGGTGCCCAACCCAGCCAAGGTGCCCACCGCGGCGAAGGTGCACGCGAGGTGCGCACCCGGGGCAAACCGGGCTCCGACTTCGTGCACGCCGCACCTTGGAGCACACTTCGGAGCGCTCCTTGGTGCGCACCAGGGCGCGCAACCCAGCCGAGGTGCCCACCCCGGCGAAGGTGCACGCGGGGTGCGCACCCGGGGCAAACCGGGCTCCGACTTCGTGCACGCCATGGTGCCCACCGCGGCGAAGGTGCACGCGAGGTGCGCACCCGGGGCAAACCGGGCTCCGACTTCGTGCACGCCGCACCTTGGAGCACACTTCGGAGCGCTCCTTGGTGCGCACCAGGGCGCGCAACCCAGCCGAGGTGCCCACCCCGGCGAAGGTGCACGCGAGGTGCGCACCCGGGGCAAACCGGGCTCCGACTTCGTGCACGCCATGGTGCCCACCGCGGCGAAGGTGCACGCGAGGTGCGCACCCGGGGCAAACCGGGCTCCGACTTCGTGCACGCCGCACCTTGGAGCACACTTCGGAGCGCTCCTTGGTGCGCACCATGGTGCCCACCAGGGCGCGCAACCCCGCCGAAGGTGCACGCGAGGTGCGCACCCGGGGCAAACCGGGCTCCGACTTCGTGCACGCCGCACCTTGGAGCACACTTCGGAGCGCTCCTTGGTGCGCACCAGGGCGCGCAACCCCGCCGAAGGTGCACGCGAGGTGCGCACCCGGGGCAAACCGGGCTCCGACTTCGTGCACGCCATGGTGCGCACCAGGGTGCCCACCGCGGCGAAGGTGCGCACCCGGGGCAAACCGGGCTCCGACTTCGTGCACGCCGCACCTTGGAGCACACTTCGGAGCGCTCCTTGGTGCGCACCAGGGCGCGCAACCCAGCCGAGGTGCCCACCCCGGCGAAGGTGCACGCGAGGTGCGCACCCGGGGCAAACCGGGCTCCGACTTCGTGCACGCCATGGTGCCCACCGCGGCGAAGGTGCGCACCCGGGGCAAACCGGGCTAGGACTTCGTGCACGCCGCACCTTGGAGCACACTTTGGAGCGCTCCTTGGTGCGCACCATGGTGCCCACCAGGCCGCGCAACCCAGCCAAGGTGTGCGCACCAAGGTGCACGCGAGGTGCGCACCCGGGGCAAACCGGGGTCCGGCTTCGTGCACGCCGCACCTTGGAGCACACATCGGGGCGCTCCCGGGTTCGCACCGGCGTTGCGCACCGTGGTGGGCACCTCGGAGCGCACCGTGGTGGGCACCTCGGAGCACACCAAGGTGGGCAGCGAGGTGCGCACCTTTGATGCGATGCCTTCACTAATTTCCATAAAAGGCAAAAAAAAACGAGATTTTAAAATTTCCGTTTTGAAAGATAGTGAGAAAAAGGGAATGCTGGTGCCATCTTGAGCCCGCCCTGGTGCGCAGCCCAGCCAAGGTGTGCGCACCAAGGTGCCCACCCTGGCGAAGGTGCGCGCCCGGGCAATTAACCCAACTTCCAACTTCGCGCGCGCCAGGGTGGGAGCGCACCCAACAACCGGGCCTGGGAAGAGCCAATGCGAGAAACCCCACCAAACGCTCTGACAAAAAAAGAGGGGGCGCTCCAGTAACCCCGCTTCGGAGCGCACCCTGGGCAAACCCAGCCAGGGTGCCCACCCCGGCCAAGGTGCAGGCGAGGTGCGCACCCGGGGCAAACCGGGCTCCGACAACGTGCACGCCGCACCTTGGAGCACACTTCGTAGCGCTCCCGGGTGCGCACCTCAGAGCACACCAAGGTGGGCAGCGAGGTGCGCACCTTTGATGCGCTGCCTTCACTAATTTCCAGAAAAGGCAAAAAAAAGAGGAGATTTTAAAATTTCCGTTTTGAAAGATAGTGAAAAAAACGGAACGCGGGTGCCATCTTGAGCCCGCCCTGGTGCACAGCCCAGGTAAGGTGCCCACCCTGGCAAAGGTGCGCACCCGGGCAATTAACCCTACTTCCGACTTCGTGCGCGCCAGGGTGGCAACCGGGCCTGGGAAGAGCCAATGCGAGAAACCCCACCAAACGCTCCGACAAAAAAAGAGGCGGCGCTCCAATAACCCCGCTTCGGAGCGCAGCCGGGGCAAACCCAGCCAAGGTGCCCACCCCGACGAAGGTGCACGCGAGGTGCGCACCCGGGGCAAACCGGGCTCCGACAACGTGCACGCAGCACCTTGGAGCACACTTCGAAGCACTCCCGGGTGCCCACCGGCGTTGCGCACCGTGGTGGGCAGCGAGGTGCGCACCTTTGATGCGCTGCCTTCACTAATTTCCAGAAAAGGCAAAAAAAAATGAGATTTTAAAATTTCCGTTTTGAAAGATAGTGAAAAAAACGGAACGCGGGTGCCATCTTGAGCCCGCCCTGGTGCGCAGCCCAGGCAAGGCATGCGCACCAAGGTGCCCACCCGCGGTGCACGCCCGGGGCAAACCGGGCTCCGACTTCGTGCAGGCCGCACCTTGGAGCACACTTCGGAGCGCTCCTTGGTGCGCACCATGGTGCCCACCAGGGCGCACCCGGGGCAAACCGGGCTCCGACTTCGTGCACGCCGCACCTTGGAGCACACATCGGAGCGCTCCCAGGTTCGCACCAGCGTTGCGCACCTTTGATGCGCTGCCTTCACTAATTTCCAGAAAAGGCAAAAAAAAACGATATTTTAAAATTTCCGTTCTGAAAGATAGTGAAAAAAACGGAACGCGGGTGCCATCTTGAGCCCTTCCTGGTGCGCAGCCCAGGCAAGTTGTGCGCACCAAGGTGCCCACCCTGGCGGAGGTGCGCGCCCGGGGCAAACCGGGCTCCGACTTCGTGCACTGCATGGTGCCCACCAAGGCGCGCAACCCAGCCAAGGTGCCCACCGCAGCGAAGGTGCACGCGAGGTGCGCACCCGAGGTGCACACCCGGGGCAAACCGAGCTCCGACTTCGTGCACGCCGCACCTTGGAGCACACTTCAGAGCGCTCCTTGGTGCGCACCAGGGCGCGCAACCCAGCCAAGGTGCTCACCCCGGCGAAGGTGCACGCGAGGTGCGCACCCGGGGCAAGCCGGGCTCGGACTTCGTGCACGCCGCACCTTGGAGCACACATCGGAGCGCTCCCGGGTTCGCACCAGCATTGCGCACCTTTGATGCGCTGCCTTCACTAATTTCCAGAAAAGGCAAAAAAAAAAAAAAAACGAGATTTTAAAATTTCCGTTTTGAAAGATAGTGAAAAAAACGGAACGCGGGTGCCATCTTGAGCCCGCCCTGGTGTGCAGCCCAGGCAAGTTGTGCGCACCAAGGCACCCACCCTGGCCAAGGTGGGTCACGGGGTGGGTCCTAGGGTGGGTAACGGGGTGGGTACTAAGGTGCGTGCCAAGGTGGGTCATGGGGTGGGTGCCAAGGTGGGCACCAGGGTGGGTGTGCACCAACCCTAGCCAGGGTAGGTCACGGGGTGGTTGTCGGGGTGGGCGTCAAGGAGCCAAGGTGGGTGGCAAGTAGCCAAGTTGCGTGCCAAGGTGGGTGTCGGGGTGGGTGCCAAGGATCCAAGGTGGGTGCCAAGGAACCAAGGTGGGTGTCTGGGTGGGTGCCGAGGTGGGAGCCAGGGTGGGTCCCAAGGTGAGTGCAAAGGTGGGTGCCAGGGTCAAGGTGAGTGCCAATGTGGGTTCCAAGGTGCCAGGGTCAGGGTGAGTGCCAATGTGGGTTCAAAGGTGCTAAGTTGGGTGCGAGGTTGGGTGCGAGGGTGGGTGGGTGCCAAGGTGTGCTAGGTGGAAGCCCGGGTGGGTCGGCATCCCATGGGTGTCGAGTTGGGTGCCTGATGGGTGCTTCTTGTCAAGTTTTAGTCGTCGGGACTCATTTCGAGCCTTAGAGGTCGTTTCTTGTCCGGTTGCCCTGTCTTCGACCTGGGAACCCAATTTTGGTCCTCGGGTCCCATTTTTTTTTGTCTCGCATCCCACTTTTGGCCTGTGGCCTTTTCGGGGTCGATTCTCGTTTTGGGCATCAGAGCATGTTTCTTCTCCTAAAACCCAATATTTGTTTATTAAGTCTCGGAACACATTTTTGTTCTCGTGGACCCATCATGGGTCTTGGAACGCATTTGTGGTCCTTGGGTCCCATTTTGCATCCCGAAACTTGTGTTTTGGTGCTTGATCCCTATTTTGGGTGCCCACCTTGCACCAAGTGCGCACCCGGGGCAAACCGAGCGCCTTGGTGCACCGGGGCAAGATCGAGCGTGCACCCGAGGCGCCCCGAACATGCACCAAGGTGCACTCGGCCCACATGTGAGCGCAGGTCGTTGCGCCCGAGGTGGTGTGTGGGCACCGCGTTGCAGACGGGACACTGCACGCACACGACGCCCCGTCCAGGTGCACGCACGTAGGCCGGGCCGGGTGCACACCCGACGCCCTAGCAAGGTGCGCGCACCCGGGCAGGGCTCACACTTGGCGAACGGGGCGCACTTCGCGAGGGAGGGTGTGCACCTCGACGGGGGTGGGTGGCCGGGGTGGATTCGCACGTGGGTCGCGGTTTGCTAAGTACACACTGCGACAAGCTCATAACGGGTGCGATCATACCAGCGTTAGTGCACCGGATCCCATCAGAACTCCGCAGTTAAGCGCGCTTGGGCCGGAGTAGTACTGGGATGGGTGACCTCCCGGGAAGTCCCGGTGTTGCACCCTTTTTTAGTTTTTCGCCGGGCGTCGCAATGCTATTTGAATAAACCTTTTGCCCGTTTGCGTTCTCGTCGGGGCCGGGCCGGGCCGGGGTGCGCTGCCCGCACTACCGCGCGCGCGGGGGCGACACCGAGCGCGCACCCGAGGCGCCCCGAGCACACAGGCCACGGTGCAACCCGGGCGTTGTGCGCGCACCCCGGTGCGCCCGAGGTGCTGCGCGCGCACCCAGGTGAAATCGGTGTGCACCTCGGCCAGTGCGCGCTCGGTCGAGTCGCGCACGTTGGCCAAGGTGCACGGTGATGTTTCTTACTCTAAGGTTCCGCACCAGACGCCCGGGACAGGTGAGCGAAGCTGGGCGGGGCCGGGTGCGCGGCCGGGGCAGGTGCACGCAGCTGGAGAGAGCTTTGGAGCACACCAGAGGTGCGCACCTTGGAGCACACTTCGGAGCGCACCAATGATGCGCTCCATTCAAAAGTTTCCTGAAAAGGCAAAAAAAGTTGAGATTATAGAATTTCCCACTTGAGAGATTGTAAAAAAAAAAAATTTAAAATGAAGGAAACGCGGGTGCCAAGGTGTGCGCGCCCGGGTGCGCAGCCCAGCCAAGGTGTGCGCACCAAGGCGCCCACCCTGGCGAAGGTGCACGCAAGGTGCGCACCCGAGGCAAACCGGACAATTAACCCAACTTTCGACTTCGCGCGCACCTGCGCACCTTGGAGCGCACTTCGGAGCGCTCCTTGGTGCGCACCAATCTTGGGCACCTCGGAGTGCACCATGGCGCCCACCAAGGTGCGCACCCGGGGCAAACCGAGCTCCGACTTCGTGCGCACCTTGGAGCGCACGAAAGGTGCGCACCATGGCGCCCACCAAGGTGCGCAGCCCAGCCAAGGCGTGCGCATCAAGGTGCGCACCCTGGCGAAGGTGCGCACCCGGGGCAAACCGAGCTCCGACTTCGTGCGCACCTTGGAGCGCACAAAGGGTGCGCAACCCAGCCAAGGTGTGCGCACCCCGGGCAAACCGAGCTCCGAATCGTGCGCACCTTGGAGCACACTTCGGAGCCCTCCTTGGTGCGCACCGATGTTGCGCACCTCGGAGCGCACCCGGGGAAAACAATGCAATTAACCCGACTTTCGACTTCGTGGGCACCTCGGAGCGCTCTCGGGTTCGCACCTCGGAGCACACCGAGGTGCGCACCTTTGATGCGCTGCCTTCACCAATTTCCAGAAAAGGCAAGAAAACATTGAGAAGGTGTGCGCACCGAGGTGCCCACCCTGGCGAAGGTGCACGCGAGGTGCGCACCCGGGGCAAACCGGGCTCCGACTTCGTGCACGCCATGCTGCGCACCTTGGAGGGCCATGGTGCGCACCTTGGAGCACACTTCGGAGCGCTCAATGGTGCCCAACCCAGCCAAGGTGCCCACCGCGGCGAAGGTGCACGCGAGGTGCGCACCCGGGGCAAACCGGGCTCCGACTTCGTGCACGCCGCACCTTGGAGCACACTTCGGAGCGCTCCTTGGTGCGCACCAGGGCGCGCAACCCAGCCGAGGTGCCCACCCCGGCGAAGGTGCACGCGGGGTGCGCACCCGGGGCAAACCGGGCTCCGACTTCGTGCACGCCATGGTGCCCACCGCGGCGAAGGTGCACGCGAGGTGCGCACCCGGGGCAAACCGGGCTCCGACTTCGTGCACGCCGCACCTTGGAGCACACTTCGGAGCGCTCCTTGGTGCGCACCAGGGCGCGCAACCCAGCCGAGGTGCCCACCCCGGC
>NW_026729327.1:0-97763 GCF_030272615.1 Cryptomeria japonica
CCAAGTTTGATGGTTTAATTTTTTTTGGTGACTTCAGGTAAACTATGTATCAATTTTTTGAGAAAACCATAGATGACGATTATATATATTACTTATTTTGAATTCATTTGTGCAAAATATGATTGAAGAGCTATAGAATGAGAAGAGAAGTGAAGGAGATCAATAAAATTTATTTCTATTGTCTGTGATATTTTTTAATGGAAAATCCTAAAATTATTAGTCTTAATAGTGAGGCAAGACCTAGTTTTGATATGTGACCATTTATTTTGGTGATGAGCAACACTATTGGTATATTTTATGTTGTTCCTAACAAAGTGGTATACAAAAGAAGATATTTTCATTTAAATTCGTGTTTCTTTGGAAGAGTATGATCAAAACAAGTTTAATGATTTTAAGAAGATTCATCTAGTATGGTACATGAAGACTTAAGGTAGAGTATGCTAGTTTAGGGCATAAGGGTTTGGATACTTGGAGTAATTTTCCCTTTTTTAATGATGAATTTTTAATTAACATTGTGATAAGAAGAATTCATGAAAATTATGTATGGTTGGTTCATCCATATTTGATTTCAAAAAATTTCCTAAGGGATATGATTGGTTTATGCTCAATTGTAACCACACTTGCTTTGAAGTTTGTGAAGAATGGTGAAGTGAACAGATTGACTAGTGTTGTGTTTGATAAGAGAGCCCTTTGGATTGACAGTATTGAGGACTTGGAAGTCACATATGTGACTATGAGAATTTTATATAAGGTATATTACAGGAATCGTGAAGGCTCATCTTCTTCTATGGCAGGATATGTGGCCTATAAAATGGTGAAAGAAAATATTGTCTATGATCCATGTGAGTTGTTGAGGTGGTAGATGTTCGATAACTCCAACTTATGAAGATCGATTTGTACCCCTTCCAGTATGGATAACTCATAGTGTGCTTTCTATTTTATTTTATCAATGCATTATCTAGAATAAATAATGTGGTATGGAGAAGATATGATTATGTCAATGCTCAAATTAAAGAATATTTGGATAGTTTAGATGATTGTGATGCTTCTTGTCACAAGTTCTTCATGGATATTCAGATAGAGATGGTTGTGAGGAATCAGATCCCATCCAAAGTTGTTGAATGGTACAAGGATGATATTTCTTTTTAGTTGACAAGGACTATTGTTTCATTCAAGCTATTATCCTGAGGAAATTTTGGGTGGCTAAGATTCCTTATGAAGTGTCAAAATATGAATGAATGAGTATTACAAAAATAATCCTTAAAATGCCAAAAAATGTGAATGAAGAAAGATTTGGAACATATGAGATTATTGGTAGAAGTGTTGGAAAGAGACCTAGCAAGATTGACAATGTACCAAAATACGAGAGGGAAAGGAAACAATCTAGAGAAGCTTGTGCTTCTTTTTCTTCAAAGATCTCAAGAGCTAAAAATGCATCAAAGTAATTTGTAGAGGCTATCATTGTTGATAGTGATAAAGGTAAACCTAAGAAGGTTAGTGGGCAAAAAAGTGTTACAACAAGAGAGAAGGTGATTTCCTCCCCTGCTTTTTCAAAGGAAAGATCTTTTGATGAGGATAAAGTGCTTGAGATGCTTGGGAGACTAGATGGCTTAAAAAGTGTTAGTGAGTTGTATCTCATAATTCCCGCTTGTTATCAAGTTACCATTGAATAGGTTTGTGTAACATATTTTCTCTCGAACAATCTTGTTCCCATTAATGTTGCTAATGTTCTTTCAAAAGTATTGATAGGGTTGTTAATTAAGTATATGGATATAGTTGTTGGTGATAACTGGTGTAGTCACATTTAGGAGGGACCTCAAGGAGATCAATGTGGACTGTGCAACAAGAGTAAAACACAACGAAAACAAGACAAGATAATAGAGGTAATGCATAACTGATTGAATTATATTATGAAATCCAATTATAATTTTTTGGCAATGTGTGGGCTACAAGATTCAGCTCATAGGCCTAATACATACATGCTCAGTTATAATGTTGGTAAAATCTAGACCTCTAAATATCAAGATAGATCTTCTATTTTCTATAAATTGATTTCTACAAGCTTAATTATATTGATTTATATGATCTAGAGGGATCCATGTCAGTGTACGATGAATCAAATAAGATCAAACGTGTAAAACCACCATGTCGGCTTACGCCAAAGAAAATCCTCTTGAAAATGCAATGGATGAAGTGCAGACCAAAGGAAAGGTCGGTCACATGCCAAGGAATGTTGGAACAAGTAACTAGAGTTCCACAAGCTACAAAAAGGGTCTGCAAGATTCACTAATAGAAAAATAGGTCCAAGCGATTCCGGTGTTCTAGCCAGAAAACAATCCCACATACCAGAATCGATAACTTGTCAAAAAAAATATCCAAATGTCTATTGGCCATTTGGTGGAATTGATTATGTGTTGCATTGATGTTTTGTCATTGATGCCAACACTAGCTATTTGGATACTTTACCGACACCCTTCTGGTCCTAGTACATTGAGTCGTTTCTGGTTGATCTGGATCCGACATGATCTGGTAGGCTCTGGTATGATTTGGTGATGGAATTGGCTTGTTCATGATACTCATTCTCATATTCAATCAATTGGTTTTGGTTTGGTGATCGGATTCTATCCTGCTTGCTTGGAAGCTTGGCTTCTGGTTCCAGTGAGGGTTTCACCAGTATAGCTTTTAATGAAGATATTTATTGAACTACATAAGTGGTGTTAGTGCAGCTTCTGGTTGAGTTCGAGGATGTTGTTGATGATCATGTTCGAGACTTGGTGGATGGAGATCATTGCTGAAGCATGTGGTCTTATATTGGGTCTCAGTTGATCTAGGTTATGGGTCGGCTTTAATGTAACATGTGGATTGGACCTCTCGATGTATTTCCTGAATATCTTATGTGTTGGATATTATTTATTTGGTCTAAGGCCGACATGGTTTGTAATAATGTAATTGGTTTATTATTTGGTGGCCGAACTAATTGTTTATGGTTGAGAGTTTGTATATATAGATGTAAGATCTCATTGTAGATCATCATGGTAAGGAAAAAGGTCATGGTCAAGGAATGTAATGTTTGAATAATGTAATATCATTCAGGAAGAGGATTTGGTCGATCATTGGAGATCAAATTGGGTTTATGTAAGAGGATTTAGTCCTCTAGTATTGAGGTTAACCAGAACTATACTCAGGCATAAGAGATGCTATCTTTTGCAGTTCAACACTTATCCGGATTGTAGTATGGATTTCTATGTAGTTAGTGAGGATCCTTTTGTGATGAGCAATGCACTCTAGGCTGTTGGCCTTCCTACAAGTGCAAGCCCCTTAATTGTAATTCACATACTTACTGTAGAAGTATTATCTAACTATGAGTAGGCTTCCCACCATGGTTTTTCCCTTTACTGAGTTTTCCACGTATAAATATTGGTATCATGTGGATGGATTTTAATCTATGATTATTGTTTATTCTTAACTGGTTTAACTTCTATTCCAGTATTAATGTTTTGGGTTCCAGTTTTAAGTTTTAATTGCTAATAGTTTCGGTAATATGAGACAATTGATTCACCCCCCTCTCAGTTGTCTTCTAGTTATTGAACTGTCTAACAATTGGTATCAGAGCTTTGGTCCTTGCTACAAAAAACTTAACCACTTGAGGAAGATCCTATGACAACTAACAGCTCAAGTTCATCTAGTTCTTCTGGAGCTATCTTTTGAAGGGATATTCTGAGGCTTGATGGAACAAATTACACAGTATGTAAGATTTGTATGGAGACTCATCTATGATGTCTTGACAAGTAAATCTGGGAGATCACACAGAATGGTGTCACACCATATAATCTAGGATCTGGAAATCCTCCTCCGACAAAACTGGACAAGGAGATTGAGAATGATTGTAGAGCAAGAGAAGCCCTCTTGTGTGCACGTTCTGATCAACAAATAATATGATTAACTGACAAATCATCTGGAAAGGCTATATGGGATAAGTAGGAGACTCTTAATGAAGGTGACCCTACAGTGAAGAATGCTAAACTTGATGGTTACCGGGTGAGATATGAAAACCTGAAGATGGAAGAAGATGAAAGGATTATTGCATTCATGGAAATGGTAAATGAGATTGTTATGGGAATTCAATGTTGTGGTGGAACTCTAAGTGAAGATGAAATTATTTCTAAAGTCCTAAGAGCCCTACCATTGGCTCACAAGATGAAGGCTACTGCTATTAATGAGTTGAGAACAATGGCTAATACATCTATCAACAAAGATACTTTGGTTGGGAAACTATCTGCTTTTGAGTTTGAAGAATTTGGACCTTTTGGAGCTATGAAGTCTGAACCTTATTTTCATGCATCTACATCTACAACCGGTAAGAAAGACTCGAAATCTTTGTATGAAAAGGAATTAGAAGATATGAAGAGAGAAGATCATGACTTTGAGCAACTTGAAGCACTAATTTCTAGAAGAGTACCTAAAGGACCGGTAGGAAGTAAGTATGAAGGAAAAGAACCTTTTAAATGTTTTGCATGTAATAAGATTGGTCATTTTGCATCTAGATGTCCTGAAAGGAATTCAAGATTTTAAGAAAGAGCTAGAAGATCATTTAAGCCTAACCCCGGATATCAGAACAAGTATAAGTAAAAGAAAAATAGAGACAAATCATGCTACATAGCGGATGAGGAAGGCATTACTAATTGTTATGGTGAACCAGTAGAAGACTCTGCTAGTCGTTCCGGTAATGGGAAGGAATGGGTGTTCCTGGCTATCAAGGAAGATGATCCAACACTAGAAGAGAATGTACCTGAAGAGAAGGCACTCACTACTAAAATTGAAGACAAAGATGAATGGGTAATTGATAGTGGTTGTTCACATCATATGACTAGAGATAAAGGGATGTTTCTATCTTTGCAAGAATTTGATGGCGGTCTAGTTAGATTTGGAGATGAAAAAGCATGTATGATCAAAGGAAAAGGAACTATATCATTGGATGGTAAGAACAATATTGACAATGTTTATTATGTTGAAGGTTTGAGGCATAATCTTTTGAGTGTAGGACAACTGGTAGATAAGGGATTTCAATTACAGTTCAAGGATGGAAAATGCAAAATCATTAATATGAGTGGTTTGGAGATTGCAACCTATACACAAACAAAAGGTAATATATTTCATTTGAACTCTGGTGAGAAGACATGTTTGATTACATAGATTGATGAGAGTTGGCTATGGCATAAAAGGTTGTGTCATGTAAATTTTGATTGCATTGTGAAGATCAGTTCAACTAAGGCAGTTAGGGATATATGTAAGATTATGAAGCCCTATAATCCGGTATGTAAAGAATGTCAAATTGGTAAACAGATCAAAACCTCTTTTAGGAGTATACAAGATAAATCAAATGATGTTCTTGATCTTATTCATACTAATTTATGTGGCCCTACTAGAGTTAAAAGTTTTCAAGGTGATAGATATTTCATGCTAATAATTGATGATTATTCTAGAATAATGTGGGTTACTTTTCTAAAAGAAAAATCTGAAGCATTTGAAAAGTTTAAAATCTTTAAGGATAAAGTGGAAATTGAGATAGGATTGAAGATTAAATGTTTAAGGTCAGATCTATTAGGATTCAAGAACACTGAGAGGTGGGGTGAATCAGTGTTCTGCAAGTAAAATAGGATTTATGCCTTTATACCAAACATATATAAACCGGTAAACAAATAAACATATAACTTGAAGAAAATAAACCATCCACACAAATGAACACCATAAAACAAATAATTTGTATGTGGAAAACTTCAAAGAGGAAAAACCATGGTGGGATATGTGTCCCACAATATCAATTCATTGGCCATATGAAAGGATATTACATATAGTGGGGGTCTACACTTGCAAGAAGGAACACTACCTATAGAACACTACTCATCACTAAAGAGCCTCATTGACTACAAGCTTCTGCTGAAGTAAAACAATGAAAATGAACTCAAAAAATGCATCTACTATGCCAAATAGAGTTCCGGTTAAAGATTTGCTTTGTATTGATTCATAAACCCTAGACACTACTACCGGTATCTTTTCTCCTCCAAGGATGCTTCCCAAAATATCTACAGATCATTCCATGATATGACATTTGCATACAAATGATCTACATACATATACTTCACATTATATAGTTCTGCTATATTCTATCTCACTTATGTCGTATCCTATGTCATATTCAAAATGACCTAGAAGACTGACCTATATACCCATTACAAACAATATGCCTTATGTCGGCTTACAATGTATTAGAAAAGTTATTCAATTTCCACCTCGACAATAATTACAAAATAATTTACAAAATAATTTACAAAATAAATCCTTCTTTATGTCGGCTTCCTTCAAGTACTGATGTCGGTGTCGGTGCCGGTGTAATCCTAGATATTCCAATGCTGGTGTCTACCGGTATATACCTCCTAGTGTTGGTATATGACTTCCATCTAATATTGTTGCCATCAATGATAATAAAATGAATCTGATGAGTGTCAATTGCCTACAATCTTCCCATTTGGCATTGATGGTAACACTTATGTGAAAAATGGATTCCCTGTCAGTTCAACTGAAATATGCTCCCCCTAAGCAATACACTCCTTCAGATATCCTGATATCCTTCCCATGTGATCCTATTTGATTTTTATGATATTTTTCACATATATGCATACTCCCTCTTTGGCATCAATGCCAAAGACCGGTGAAAGAATTGAAAGAATTCAAAATGAAAGAATAAATGAATACTATTAATTTCATTAGAGTTTGACCAACTTCAAAATTTCATGGTAAGCCTTATCCAACAACTGAAGATATGTATCCCAACTGGTTTTGAAGGTGTCAGATAGGGATACTAGTTCACTTAGTAAGTGGGCAAGTGTTTCCTTCTCTTTGACTTTTGTCAGTGTGGGTTTAGAAATCATGTCCATGCACTCTCTTTTATGTACATTTAGTGAATCCAATCTTTGACTCACTATTCCTCTAAGACTTCTTTCTCTCTAAATGACTTTATCTCTCTCCTTCTTGAAAGCAAAAATTTGGTTCTCTAAGGACAAAATTTCTCCATCAACATATATGGTTAGTGTAGTTAATCCATCAAAAGAATTAGCAATGTTAGTTGTCTTATCATGTAACTTCTTTAAACTACTATCTACATTTGTTGTAAGAATTCCTATGTTGCAACATACCCTGTAGATATTTGTACCTTGTTTCAAACAATTCTCAATAAGAATGAGTTTAGCTTCAATTTTATTTTTTTGTATTTCTATGATTTGGTCAAAGGCAGGTTTCTTAGCCACAGTAAATATTTCTAAAGCCTGTCGGTTTGCAATCTACCTCAGAGTTTGAAATTTGTTAGAAATATGCTATGTTAGAGTTTTCATCTTGCTGGAAGGGCTTGCTTCATTCTCAATATGGCAATCAGGGATTAAATTATGCAATACTATGACTGATTGATCTATTATTCCCTTATCTGCAACACCCTCCTTCAATAATTTCTGAGTAGCCATCATCATCAATTCAGTTGAACTCATCTCAGAGATGGATTTCTTCTCAACCTAAGAAGTGTCAATTGCCAAAACCTCTGTCAGTATAGATTCAGTTTCCTTTCCTTTACAACCTCTTTTGCACCAATGGCTTTGCCACTTGGTGCGGTGTCAATTATTGTCGGTGGAGTATTATCCATAGTATTTATAGTATCTTGTACATTTCCTTCCTCAAAAATAGTTTGTGCTAGTACATAGTGTACACTTTCCTTTACTGTCGGTTGAGTCTATATCTCTATAGTTACTATTGGTTTAGTAAAAATTGGAGTTGAACTGCCCAAAATACCTTTCCCTTTTGATTTTTTAGGAATGGTGGAAGATGTAGCCTTAACAAATTCTTCATGAGATGTGAGAAAATATGGATTCTTCTGGAAGAATTTGGTCCAACCCTTACTGGTCTCGTTTATCACCTCATTTACTCTGCCCATCATAAGGCGTATCTGTCAGGGTTTACCACTGAAAATTGTTCTATTTGCAACATCTATGCATCTTTTCATTTTCTCATTGTTTATTGAACCACACATTTCCAAAAGTGCTACTTCCTTAATCTCCCTATCCCTCTTGACAATGTCAAGTCTTCTAGAATCAAGTTTATTATACAAAGATAGAGGTATCTCCTTCAAAATTTCTACTAAGGCTTTCTTATAAATGTCTATGTGTAAAAAAATAGCCTCTTCTATTTTATTTTTCTCATTTTCTTCTAAATCTTCATAATACTTAGATACATTTTTCAAAATTCCATCTTTTTTAATTTCATCAATTAGCTTAGCATAGGTCATTTTAGTCTTACCAGACTTAGTGTCATCACACTTCTTCTTTTTGCTTATGGTTTCTGGAGTAGATGTGTCTAGTTTCCTCTTTTGTATAGGCTTCCTTGCCAAAGGTGGAGGTGTAGTCGATTTAGTTTCCTTTCTAATAAATCTCCTCCTAGGCTCTACCTTCTTCTGCTCTACCGGTGGTTGATCTACTTTCTTCCTTTGTACCCTTCTGAAAGCTACAGATTCATTGTCCTTAGGGTCAGAATTATAAGTGATGGTAGAAATGTAAGCTTCAGGCTTCTTCACCTCCATAGTACTAGCCACTATCGGTTCTATTGTCGGTTTGAATCGAGAACCCAGTTGAGTGTCTATCTTATGAATTACATCCTGTACATATGCAAACATATTTTCTATTTTCTTCTTTCTTCTCTTCCTATTGAAGCCAGTTTTGACCTCAAGGGCATTTTCTTTTGTTGTACCAAAATGCTCTATTTTGTCATCCAATGGAGCTTCAAGCAACATTTTTGCATAGAGTTCAAAAATGTTATCATCCACTTCATATCCAAGCTCCGTAACCCATATTGTCCTAGGTTCAACTGCTTCCATAAGAGTTTCATCAATTTTCACCCTAAAACAGATATCAGTAGAGTACTTCTCCACAATGTTATTTGATATTATCTCCCTCTGCCTCATGTTTTCTTGGAATGTTTTGAAATACCTTGAAAGTTTCTCATCTTTGCTGGTACCAAGACCGATGATTGCTTCCTTGATCTGCATACGTACCAGTATGTCATGAGCCCAACGCTTCTTGCCAAGACCAGGTAGCTCACTCAAGAAGTAAAGCATCAAACATACAATGAGATTACCATATCTATAAGTTCATTTCTTAATTCCCTTGATCTTTCCAAGGTTCAACATCAATTCACTCATCCATTCACATAAATCATATTTTGCATTATTCCTCAAGATCTGATATGCAGCATGAATGCATGAACTAGAAACATAATTAAATTGATTAGATTAAGTTACCTTATAACCTATAATCATGCTTGCAAATTTCACATTAGTATCAGTGATTGTGTTGATTCTCATTGATCTTCTATCCAAAGTTGCACTGGTGAGTTTCTCAATCTCTATTTTGGAAATTTTCTTAAGAGGTTATCATCTGAATTTGGGTAAGCCAATGACTACTTGAATAGCCTCTTTTGTGGTCATGTAAGGAAGATACAACCAGATAAACTCATTGTGAACCCTTCTTAGAATGTATCAGATGACTTCATCCTTGAATTCTAGTATGTACAGAATACTAGTTAACCCTAGTTCCTCAATTGCTTTGAATTCCAGTTTAAGGGTTCTGGAGCTACTTAGTATCATGGATTGATACATGCTCCCGCAGAGTCTTCTTTCTTAGAAATTTTGGGAACCTCCTTGAATATGGACCTTAACCTATTCTTGACTTCAACAATGGTGGGATTTTCAATCAAAGTAGGAGCTGAAGATCTAGATGCCATTTTGAAGAATACTTGAAAGTGAACGCCAGTTGGAAGATTGAGTGCTTCTGAGATAACTGCTCTAAATCCTTTCATAATGCCTTTGCACACTCTTAATTCACCTGACATTCATCTTTTCTTCACTCTGAATGCTTGAATGCTCAGTGAATGAAAATGAATTCACTTACCCCTTTTATTAGCGAATAGAACCCTAATATTTTTCTATAATAAATGCTTCGCGAACAACCCTACGGATTTCAGTTCCTCAATCTTGTGTCGGGTGAAACTTCATTAGTAATTCTCCAGATCTCTTCTAGGGTAATATGCAGGATTTGGCAATGAATTTTCCAACCCCTAAGGCTTATGCCTCAGTTACCGGTGGAATTTCCCGCTGGTGGAGGAATACCCTATTCTACCAGTGGAGTTAACGGTGTAGATCCATCTTCACTTGGATCTTCAGATTTTTTAACCAATCTCTTGGTGTGATCTAGTTATATTTCATCTATGTTCTTCTTTCCTTTCTCGTTATCTTTATCATTGCTAACTGGTTGAGTCTTTCTACTACAGTATTTAGCAATATAACCTATTTTGTTGCATGCATAACATGTAACATTATTTTTCTGAATTGCTTTGACAAATCCGGTATCATTTCTTGACCTACACTAACTAGCCAAATGTCCAAACTTTCCACATGCATGACATTTAATATTCAATCTACAATCTTCTGATTTATAACCATATTTCTTGCAATTTGTGCATTGACTAGGAACAAAATTGTAGTTTTGATTTGCTTTATTTCTACATTGTTTAGCTATATTCCAAAATTTATTGCAAACAAAACATCTACCATTGAATTTATAAGCATTAGATTGCCTTACTAGTTTCCTCTATTCTAATGAGTTCTGCATATTGGTTGTCTAATCTTTATTTGTAGTACCAAAGCTTTCCCCTTGTACAAATCCAAGTCCTCTAGAATCATCAACCTACCTTTATCTTTTAAATAAGTCATCCAACTGTGCAACACTAATCCTAAATTTTTCTTTATACTCACTTGCAATAGTTAGATCATCTCTCAGCGTAGTTATTTGTCTTTCAAGTTCTTGTTCATTGTTCAAGGAGTGTGCCAAATCAATTCTCAACATATTATTCTCATGAGTCAATCTGTCACATTCATCAAATTTGTTCTTCAGAGATATAATAAGATTATCTTCCTTCTTCTCTATGTCCTCAATATCTTTTGATAACCTCATAGTCAGATCTTGCATTTCATTCTTCATGAGCATGTTTGCTTGACTTAATTTCTAACATTGTTCCTTAAGTGCATTCTTCTCCTCATCATCGGGGTTTTGCAAAAGTTATTTTCTCTTGGCTTGAGCTGATGATTACCTTTCTTGTGGGATACTAATGAACTCATTAGCAAAATTCAATTCTTCTTGCAATTTCAAGTTCTTCATCCTTTCTGCATCATAATCGTCAAGGCCCATCTCAAGTTGCTTCTCCATAGCCATGTTCAAATATTTTGGTTTCACGATCTTCCTCAAGCCGTTAAACCTCTTTCAAGGTACCAGACTCTAATACCAATTGTTAGGATGCAAGAACACTAAGAAGGGGGCTGAATCAGTGTTTTATTGGTAAAATAAGATTTTATGCCTTTATACCAAAGACATATAAACCGGTAAACAAATAAATATATAACTTGAAGCAAATAAACCATCCACATAAATGAACACCATAACAAACATAATTTATACAGGGAAAACTTCAAAGAGAAAAAAACCATGGTGGGATTTGTGACCCATAATACCAATTCACTGGCCATATGAAAGGATATTACATATAATGGGGACTTGCACTTGCAGGAAGGCACACTGCTCATCAATAAAGAGCCTCACTGAATACAATCTTTTGCTCAATTAAAACAATGAAAATGAACTCATAAAATGCATCTTCTATGCCAAATAGAGTTCCAGTTAAAGCTCTGCTCTATAGCGGTTCATAAACCCTGAATACTACTACCAGTATCTTTTCTCCTCCAAGAATGCTTCCCAAACTATCTAGAGATCATTCCATGATATGACATCCACATACACATGATCTACATACATATACTTTGCATTATGCAGTTATGCTATATTCTATCTCACTTATGTCGCATCCTATGTCATATTCAAAATCACCTAGGAGAATGACCTATATACCCATTACAAACAACATTCCTTATGTCGGCTTACAATGTAGGCCTCGACAATAATTACAAAAATTTTTACAAAATAAATCCTTCTTGATGTCGACTTCCTTGAAGTACTGATGTCGATGTCGGTGTCGGTGCCGGTGCCAGTGTAATCTTGGATACTCCAATGTTGGTGTCTATCGGTATATGCCTCCTAGTGCCAGTATATGACTTCCATCTAATATTGTTGCCATCAATGACAACAAAATGAATCCGATGAGTGTCAATTGCCAACAAGATCATGGTGGAGAATCCACATCCGGTGAGTTTAATAACTTTTGTGAGAAGCATTGTATAACAAGACAATTTTCTACTCCCCGAACACCTCAGCAGAATGGAGTTGTGGAAAGGAAGAACATAACTATCATGGATGCTTCTAGAACAATGATGATGGAAGCTAGTCTACCTCATATCTACTGGAGAGACGAAGTGAGCACAACAGTTTATACATTCAATATAGGACATATCAAAGGAGAAACTGGTAAGACACCTTATGAATTATGGTTTGGAAATATACCTATAGTTAAGTATTTCAAAAATTTTGGTAGTAAATGTTATATCAAAAGAGATGATAGCATTGGAAAATTTGATCCTAGATATGATGAAGGCATATTTCTTGGTTATTCTAATGAAAGAAAAGCATATAGATATTATAACAAGAGATTGTAGAGAATTGTGGAGAGTGCTAATGTCAAAGTAGATGAGCTGAACAAAAGTCAAATCATAGTTTATGAGAAAGAACCCACAGTGGAAATGATTATATCTGAACTGGTAGCACCTTTACCAGAACAGGGTGTTGAACCAGCTACTTCGGTAGTATCATAAAATTATATAGTAATTGAAGAACAAGGAAGAGGAATAGAGAGTCAAAAGACTCCTAGGTATGTGAGATTGAATCATTCATAAGATCAGATCATCAGGGATAAAAGCAATGGAGTAATGACAAGAAGAAGACTGGCAACTAATGAGGTATGTTTAATTTCACAAGTTGAATTGGTATCAGTAATTGAGGCATGTAAAGCTAAATATTGGTTAAAGCTATGGAAGATGAATTAGATTAGGTTGAGAAAAATAACACATGGACCTTGGTTCCCTGTCCTAAAAATAAAAATGTTATTGGAGGGTATGTGTAGGATCATGGTGTGCCAAAATAGGCCCTTAAGTGGCAATGAAATTTCAGAAAATCAGAGTTATGTAACTTGACATGAAATTTTGAATAAGTTGTGAACATTATTTTTAAAATATGTAAGAAGAGCATCTATAGAAAATTGAATGTAGTTTCTAAGCTACTAGTTTTTATTTTTAAATTCCCATTTGATGAAAATTTCAAATTTCAATGCAATGGTACTAAAATTTCAGGAAAAAGATAAGAAGTAGACGTATGTTTGAGCACCCTAATCACAATCAAATCATAATATTTTTTATAATATTTACAATATAAGTATTAGACTCATGTCCGGATGTGATACATATTTTTTAATAATTTTTTATAAAGTAAATAATTATTTATGATTTTTTTACTACAACTTTTCATAAATTCAGAAACTCCTACGTCTGACCACCTTAACTTGGTCAAAACCTTATGATTTTTTTTCCCCTATAGTAGATGAAGCATAGGATGTGACACATGTTTTGAATTCAAAAAATCTTGTTGGAAAGCTGAGAACATCCTTAAAAAACCCTTTTTCGTTTTATCAATTTTCGCTATAAAAAAAGTCATCAGCCACCAGTGTAAAGTTTGGAAAATCAAGGAATACTGAAAAAAAATGTTTTTTCAGTTGACTTTATAGGCTTGTCACTTCCAAAACAAATCCTAAATAATTCCTGAGCCAAAATTTCAAGTTTGAAATTTGTACAACAAAAATTGGATATCCGATAAAAATCGGATATTCGGTACAATCGGAAAATCGGATATCCAATTTTAATAAGTAAATTCACTAACTAAATTTGAACATAACTAATATATTGTCATTGATGGACACACACTTACTTTTAGATCACTTTTTGAATGTATGAATTATGTTCAGCCGGTATTTGTTCCAAACCGGTACCATGTATTATAGTCTTTAGGCTATCGATGTTTTGCAGAGCGTTTACCAATCTCAAGCGGCATGGAGACCTCAAGCAATTCGAGGATCTCAAGCGGAACGGAGTAAAGGAACTAAAAGCAGCAATTATCTTTTTCCCAGTCTTCATTTTTGTCAAAGTGGTAATCTGTTTAAACCAGTATTACTCTGAGTTACCAACTGGTAATCGGTAAAGTTGTATAAACTGGTAATACTCTGTGATGAGTTACCAACTGGTATATTCTTGTGATGAGTTACCATCCACCGACACTTTGATGGTGATTTTGTGTCATGTTTCCAAATGTGTCTAGATACAATGAACCTAGGAACTTGCAATGTTATTCTATTGGACCAACATAAAATCAGATTCCTTTTAAGGACATCATGTCTAGGGTTTTAGATTGAGTAGTTGTGAAGGTTTTTTGGTGGTTGATGAGTTCTTGTATGTGCGATCTTAAGAGAGAAGATCAAGTCTGTGTGCTGTAACAGAGTGTGGATTTACTAAAGACTGAAGTAATGCTGGAATGCATTAACAATGAGCTACCATGGATCTAATCAAGCAGACTATGCCATTTTCTAGATCATTCACTTGTTGATTACTCACATCTTTGACAAGTCAGAAACCCTTAACCGGGTAGGCCTAGAAAAGCCTTTGTAAATCCTCTAACAAGGTGAGTCACATCTATGGATCTAAAATCCTCTCACAAGGTAGTCTTTAATTGGACTTATCTCCTAACAAAGATTGAGACTCCTAACAGGATTTGTTCTGGTGAAGAACATTGTATGACCTTAACCGATCTGACCTTAACCAATCTAGTTACTATTCTGCAGATAGTTACTTGTTAGTTTCATCTTACCATGGTTTTTCCCATTTCGGTTTCCAAGTCAAAATATCTTGTGTTATGGTGATTGTGCTTCTGTGGGTGAATGCCTTACTTCCTGATTGGTTTGCATTTGTGTTAACCAGTTTGTTAGTTAAACTATTATACCGGTTTACTACTAGATTTTTAAACTATTTGAGTTTAGTATTTTTTAGTATACTAATTCACCCCCCCTCTTAGTATTCATCATGCTCACCATGTAGTCTCTTCACCTTGGTTGTATGTAACATCATATCGACACCTTCTTGTTCACTAGCCGACATCAATGTCAGTGATACCATTAACATCCTATACGGGTTGACATCAATGACAACACAATGACAACAATCTCCCCCTTTGGCATTGATGTCAACACATGTAGTATTCGGTATACTGCAGTAACTTTCTCCCTCTTTGACAACAATGGCAAAGGGCATTATCAGGATAACATTCCTCCTTTCATCTACTGAACACTAACAAAAATCTTTCTCCCCCTTTTAACCGGGTGCTTCTCCCTTTTGAAGATTATGCACAACATCATCTCAAACATCAACACTTGAGATGGAGAGCTTAGGTACCAAACAACCCTTTACACCAAACACTAGTCTCTCTCCTTCTTTGAGAATCTACTTGATCTTCTTCTATGTTTAGTCTATCTGATATAAATCTGAGGATGTAGCTCTGAACTCCCCCTGAACCACAAATTTTCTAGTCTTCGTTTCTCATCTACTAGATTTCAAAATGGTACTCACCTAAGTACCCTATCCTCTACATACAAAGAGAGATAATACACTGACAGTATCCATGCAGGTCACCTATCCAACCGGTTGACTCATAAAGATGCATCCACATGAGATCAGCTACCAGACCAATACATGTCATTTAGGTCCTTTCCAATAACACCTAAGACATAACCACATCCATCCAAGCCATCAGAGTTATTGCAATGATCCCTCAACTCATTGACTTACATAACTTAGCAACATTGATCAACATTCGTGCCAGTAACATGCTTCGCATACCGGTATCTTGTCTCTACTGGGTCACTTTCCTATTAACCTTTGTTTCTTAGTTCTAGTTTCCTCTACTACCATTCATTTCACCTATAGCAATAAACTATCTTCCATGTGTAGTCAAGGTGGTACCTACACACAAACTACCATCTTATTTTCTTCCTCTTACTGGTAGTAGCTTGTTCATCTCCTTGACCACTTAAAACTAAGGGGTGAATGATTTGATCAATACGTGACTCCCCCTAAGTCCTACATCTCCTTTAAACTATTGGAGATATTGCTTGTACATTAAATGTACAATGTCGGTCCATGGTCCTCTTTTTCTGCTTCTTCCGCCATACCTATTTGGTTTCACTCTTCTTCCCCTTTTCAGCCTGAGGAGCAAGTTTCATCTTCTCCTGTTGATCAATACTTACACTTTTGGATTCAGTACCAAGATAGGAGGTAGTGTTGTAGAAGCATACATCATCCATGCTAACCTCATAACATGGAAACCTTCTATTGTACCGATTCTCTCTTCTTCTTCTTCTTATCATGTCATTGTGGCCATCTGTCGATCTCCCTGGATACCCTGCTTGAGTAGGAACACCTTTCACTTTGTTCCAAGATGGTCTATGCTGCTCATATTCCCTATAACCACTCTCATACTGAGCATGATTGATCCTTCGGTTGCCATAGAAATGCATATACTTTTTCCTGCATTCATAGCTTCTATGTCTAGGTCTATTGCAGTTATGACATACAATATTAGCAATACCGAAAGAGGGGGTATGCATTCTTCTTCCCCTAGATGGATTATGCTCATATTCATATAATCTATAGTTATCTGATTTTTTATGCCTAGGAAGAACACTTTGTCTATTCTTAGGCCTCATTTTACATTCTTCTACCCTATGGCCATAACCTTTTCATCCAAAACAATAACCGAAGAGAGGAGGCTTATTAATTACAAATTTATCTTGCCAAACATGAGGTGTTCTTACTGGTTTGGCATTTGCATTTTTCTTTCTTCAGGAAAGGATCTGGGGTTTTCCATTCTCTACAGATATTTCATCTATTCTCTTCTTCTGCCATGCTTGTCTTGACTTGGTGGTAGCATCATTTCTTTGTCTTCTACTAGTAGGAGGTCTTCTCTTATTCATGCTACTGGTAACACTATCTTCACTCATCTTTCCTTTTCCTTTCAGATCTGCATTGTTTCTCCATGCAACATCATTATTCATTCTTAGCTTGAGTTCATCTTCACATTTCTCAAGTTCTTTTCTTAGATTCTCCATCTCTTCCTTCATATTCTGGCATTCCTTTTCCTTTGTTTCCACTTCTACCTAGAGATCCTCACACCTTCTTTCCTTATCATCGAAGATTGATTTCAACTCAACATTCAATCCTTTTGACTCTTCAAGTTGAGAAGTCAATATGCAGATATTTCTATTTGATTCTTCAAGGCATATTCTCAATTGGTTGCACTCATCATCAACTGAAGCTTTGTAATTTTTAAAGTTCTTTCTAACACTTTGCAGCTCATCTAGTGCACTTACCAGTTCACATTCAAGATCTACTTAGCCTTCATCTTCATCATCACTCCCAAACACATCTTTCTGGTGGGATCTATCAACCTTGTCACACTTTGATGTGTGTGCATCACTTTCAGTCTCTTGTTCCATGAAGAGATGAGTTTCCTCTTAATCAAAACTACAACAACTGACGGGTCTGCTGTCAATATTGTTGTTATTCATGCTTCCATAATCTGATTCAGCAGTGCATGGCTCATTTCCATAAAGCATCTTCAGTCTATCCCATAGACTCTTTGTCGTTTTGCATCTATCCACCTGTGAGGAGACATCACCGGTGAGCCCACTGAGTATAGCCTTCATGGCTTCTTCATTACATAGGTGTCTTCTTTCTTCTTTAGTGCCTGTGGGGGGACATACATTCCTAGGGAGACCATTAACAACTACCATCCAGACAAAGTGCCTGTGGGGGGACATACATTCCTAGGGAGACCATTAACAACTACCATCTAGACATCAAACCCTAGGGAGGATAGGAAGACTTCCATTCGACAACTCCAAATAGAATAGTTTGATCCATCAAACACTAGAGCAGGGATTGATACTAAACAAACCATTGTGTCCTTAGGCCAGAATCTACCCAAGTTGGAGAACACTCTTATAACTAGGAACCTATGCTCTGATATCGATTGTTAGGCACAATGCACCACTGAGGGGGGGGGATGAATCAGTGGTTCTTAATATTTTTCCCTTCAAATAACTTATGTGAGTATATCGGTTATGGGATCTAACACAATGGAGACATACCTGTTAGTGAGGAGACCAACTCAAAATAATCACACACAAAGAGGTATCTCATAGCATTAGGATGTATGAGGAAAACCCCAGATGGGAAAAACCTCGGTGAGCAATGCTGCTCGAATATACTACTCCAATCTAGCCTCACAATGAAAACACTTTACAAAGTTTAGGGCACTAATGAAAGGAGCACCAACCCCTGATTTTAGGGCACCAACCCCTTCCTGATTTATGGGCTACAACCTAAAGGAGCTACAACCCCTGCACTGAGCTACAACTCAGTGTTCACAATATAAACATCAAATACATAAGTTGTTATCTTGTTACAAGTGAATCTTGCAACCTATTTCATACAATCTTCCATGTTGGTAAGGTATCTCCTTAGCCTTACCAGTTCTCTACTCACTCTTACTAAATCTCTACCAACTAAGTCACTATCCTACTAGATCTTCTCTTCTTACTCACTGCTCTCTCTCTTCTCACTGCTATTGCTTACCGGTTCACATTTCTTTCTGTCGATTCTCATCTCCTTTAGCTCTTTGTTGCTCTCCACAAGTACCATACTTAGTTGGTTCTATGTCTGCCTACTTTGCAACTTCCTTCACCTTTTCTTTGCTGGTATGGATACTACCGTTTCTGCTCTTCTACCGGTTGAACACTTTAACCTTGTTCTCCCTCTTTCTTACACTCTTCTCATATATTCATGGAGCACTTCATTGTTTTTCTCTTACATGTAGAAGTAACACTTAGTCACTTTGCAACAACACAATCTTCTACCATTTAACAACACCAACTATCTCTTAGACTCATGTATTTATGACCCAAAATTCCCACCAAAAAAGTAATTCAAACTTGGTGCCTTAGGGTTTTCTTCACTGATCATGAGACACATCGAATCCTATCAAATCTAATTGGATCACAACTTAGAGATGTCTATCTACACATATCTGCAATTTACGTGCCTTCCAGAACATGCCTTCCTTCTTCAATAGCCTACAATCAATCTTTTGGCTTTTCTCAGTCAATCGCCATAAATGGCCTAGCTGTCTCCTTCACCTACTTTGATCCACACAATCAATCTATCCTAGATCTCGAGCTGCACAACATTGCAACTCTAGCTCAAGCTTTGCAGTCACCATTAATTTTGGACCAATCACAACCACCTCACCGACCTTACTTCATCGACCTGTGCAGGTTTCATCGGCCACTTTATGTATGTTTTCCATTTAATCCTTATGTGGCATCACTGTCAGTATCCACCTCATCACAATATTTTGTCAGTTCATGCCTAGTCACCGAACACCCTCATAATTGGTTTTATTTACTGGTAAGGAAATCTTACTAGCTTATGACACCTTGCCAGTTTTCCTTCTTGTCAGGACCTTGTCTATTCTACTAGTGTAACCCTCAAACCGGTCTTCAGACATGTCAATCCAATACAGACACATTCTCATCAGGTAGGAGTCTTCTACACCTGCACCTTGTCAATATTACCGATGGGCTTTCATACCAGTTACCACTCTTGATGTCATCATGTCATCAACATTCAATGAGGTTCATCTTTATCAGGTGAGAACCTTATCTTCCTCATCTCTTCTCTAATGTTTCACCGGTTGACATAACATGTCAACTATCACCAATGCAGATTTTGATTAATGTGTCTGCTAGAGGGAAACATGATTTCCTTCTCATCGGTGAGACACATTTATGACACCAAGTCATCATACTCCAACTATTATGCATCAACCTCTCTTTAGTATTCTATTTCATTATTCTCTTTGGGTGTACCAAGAAGTCTTCTGCCACTTCAACATGACCAATGCTCACCATGTAGTCTCTTCACCTTGGTTGTATGTAACATCATATTGACAGCTTCTTGTTCACTAGTTGACATCAATGTCAGTGATACCATTAACATCCTATACCGGTTGACATCAATGACAACACAATGACAACAAATAATTCATTATTCACATTGTGAGTGAAGAGAAAGAGTAGAAGAGAAAGGTGAATGAGATTGAGTCGTGATGATTGATCTTGAAGTGATTCGAAAGTGAATCTTTGCATCTGAGTGAATTTGAGAAGGTATTTATCTGTGTTCAAGATATTTTTCATACTCTAATTACAAAATAGCATCTACATCTGGTGTTGCAACCCCATTGGTAGTTGAGATTACTGAAAGGGCAAGGCCAATGTTCAAGAGCGATCCATTCAAATCCATTAAAGATGATCCAAAAGGTGCATTTTCCTCTATGTTGTATGGTGTATTGCATAATGAATATATTCGGGTATATATTTACTATAATGTCGAGGAGATTGGGAATGTAGAAATGCTATCACTATACACCAAGAATATGATGGATGGAATGGGGAATTTGAAGCTCTAATTCAAGTCATTGCAAGATAAGTGTTTTATTCAGTTTGTCCATTTTTCAGTGTTTGATGAACCCAAATGGGTCAGATATATCTTGAGTCGAATTCATGATAAGTTTATATGGCTAGATAGACCTCACAAGATCATGAAGCAAGTCATTCAAGCTATAACCTATTTGAATGCAATCGGTGAGATCACTGGTCTGAGGAATGTTCTAAACACAACCGTAATAGAGGTTACCAGATACCAACATGATAATCAATCGATGACAATTAGTGATATCATTGAACATGATGTGAAATTTTCCTCAATGGTAATGAGATATAAGGTGTATCAGTCTAGTAGATAGAATTCAATATCCGGTAGTACTATATTTTCAGCCTATCAAATTCTTAAGGAGGACAAAAGGTATGATCTATGGAGAGTGCTTCTCAGTGAGCTAATGAGAAACCTGAAGAAGATAAAATAAGATAAGAAACATGTTTTCAAATTCGATTCTTTGATTGTCTATTTAAATACCACTTTACTTCTTGAATGAAATCCCTGGAATAGGTAAAGTTCAATGGGATTATGATAAACTAGTGGCAGTCCAAATCAAGGAAGGTTTGCAGGAATTGGATGATATGTAGCTTAGAAATCTACTTTGTGGGGATACTTTAAATTATTTCAGGCCATGATGAAGAGAAGAGAGAGGATCCCAAAAGATATTGTTGGAAAATATGAGAACTCAATCTACTTTATGGTAGACAAAGACTAATTCCACATGGAGGCAGTTGAACCTAGAACCATTTGGATCATGCCCATGGGGTATGAGGTGGATGGAAATACACTTAATACATATGCCCAACACCTATTGAGTAAACTAGTAGATGAGAAGGAAGAGAGGTTTGGTACTTACAAGGAGAAAGACTTAGACTTTCATAAGAAATTTACTAAGATGACAAGGAAAAGGAAAGTTAGAAAGGAAGTTGAAGAGCTTGTTGAACAAATGGGAATATCAAAAGAAGTTGTGCAAAGGGCTAGGGAGAAAAATATACTGAAGGAGGACATGGTAAAGCCTAAGAAATCAAAACCAGTCTCCACTCCTCCCAAACAATCAAAGCCAAGGCAATCCCAGTCTGCACCTACCTCTAGTGTTCACATTCCTTCTCATCCACCCAAGCCTCAAGCCAAGTCAACCGGTGGACAAGAGAAAAGGAAGAAGGAGAAGCCTCACAGAGAATATGTTGTAGCCACTATTGAGGATATAGAAACTAAATCTGATGAAGTGGTGAAAGAGGTAAAGAAGATAACTACCTCTATTAGGGTAGTAAAGAAGCCTCAATCCAGTGGAGCCTAGTTGATCAAGAAGCCAAGAACTGAAGGTGAGCCATCTAGTAGAGCCAAAGCGAGCAAGAAGTAGAATTCTATATTGGATGAATCTCTAAAGTTAGGCAAATTGGAAGGTAATTATGTTGTTGTTCCTCCAAAGATAGTAAATGAAATAATTAATGAAGTGATAAAAGAAAGAAATTTTAAAAATGTGCTTGTATATTATAAGAATTATGATGATAAAGACTAGAGAGCTATTGAGGAAGCAGTTATACAATATATGAATATTTATAGAACCTTGATTGAGTTGTCATCTATGATTCCAAAGAAAGTGTATGATATTTTGGATACCAAGAGGCATAAAACAAGTTTAGAGGATGAAAGAATAAAGGAATATGTACTAGTGAAATTGAGTTTTGTAATTTATAAAGTTGAAGTTGCTAGACTGTTAAAGCTTGCAAAGGAAAGGTTCAAAAGCAAGAAGAGAGTCAGTAAAATCATGCTTGGTAAAATAGATGAAGTGACCAAAGAGACTGGAGAAATTTTGACACAACTTTTGATAGATCATAGATATGATGTGAATCTGACACATGAGTACACTCAAACAGAAGAGAAATCATAGGATACATTTGTTTTGAAAGTGCATGAAGTCATTCCTCATGTGCAAAAAGATCAATATTATGAGAAGGTCATTCCAATAAAGCAGACCAATGTGCATGCAACAATTGATGTTGATCAAAGGGTTGATAGCTCCAATGAAGATGAATAGTTTCCTTTGGTGATAGAAGTTGTTTCAAAAAGGGTAGTTGAGGAGGTATTTGATGAAGAAAAGGGAGAAGATGATATAGAAAAGGGTGAAAAATATGCGAGTGTAGAGGTATCAGGAAAGGAGAAAGAGAGGAGAATGATGATCAGGCTCCAATAATAGTGGTAAGAGACACATCACATTGTAGCTAAAAAATAAAAATAGATTGCTACTGATTCAGATGATTTTTCTCCAGGGCCTATTGATCTAAGTTATTTATCCCCAATTCAAGCATTGAAGCTAGAAACTCTTGCACAAGAAAAAGCCATTGAGGAATTACTGAAGTCCCATATTGAAGACAAAGAGTTGATAACATTGGTGGGAGATATATTGGAGAAACTTTTACCATCATTTAAACCAGACATAGCTGATAATCCCTTTGGTAAGCTTAGGAGTATGTTGAATGCTTTAGATTCTCATTTTGAGTCATTGGAGAAGGCAACAGATACTAGATTTTTAAATCAATTTAATGTCATGAGAGTGAAATTTTTTTTGAAGACGATTAAGGATGATAGATTAAGCTTAGTAACTGCTATGAAGAATATACAAGATTCATTAGATGAAGGTGGCCAAATATACAAGTCATGTCTAATTTTGCCAAAGTTTACTATGGGAATTGACAAGAAGATTAGAGAATGTGAAAAGCCACTTGCTGGCATATCTCGGTCATATGCACCCCAATCAGTCTCGGCTAGAAATTTTGAACCACAAGTTTTGAGAATATTGGATAAGATTAAGAGTTTAAACCAAGAAAATGACAGAATTTTGGGTAGAGTGGGATAAGTGAGGAGTCTTATCCCTCCCCGAATAGATTCTCTAATGAGCAGTAGGCAAGATGCAAAGGATGCTCTAAATAAGAGTGTTTCAACAAACATAAGATGAGCAAAGATGCATGCCTATATCTTTCAGTGGGATGATCAATATTTTGGAGAGTTTGAAGAAGGCATGGGATAACCACTTGCTGAGTTTAAGGATAATTTTTGTTGATATTTTCATTTTTTTGTAAGTAACTATACATATCCTTGTATATAAGTTATGACATATTCCTATATTTGGCATTCCTGTCAAAGGGGGAGAGAGCGGAGTGAAAAATGGTGCAAATTCTCAGGGGGGAGATTGTAGAGTCTTGAAGAATTTTGGGAGAGTTTGAAATTTTAAATTTTCGTAGCTTTGAGTGTATAGTTCATTTTTCACAGTGTTGCCATCAATGCCAAAGGGGGAGATTGTTGGCAAGAGACACTGTTCTAGTGAAGATTGATGCATGAGGAATGCTTAGGAGTTGTCATTGATGGCAACCTAGTTTAGAAATCATATTTAGTGTACATTGATTTGATTTACTGAAAGTCATATTGTTCATAAGGCATAAGTCTGGAAGGTGGAACACAATAACCAGTAGAACATGTGTGTAGTGTGCATATCTTGATTTTGGTTGCAGTGATAAAAGAAGATGATTCGAGGTAGATTATTTCATAATCTTGATATCCGATGTTGATTCATGAGCAAGATGAAAGGTTCAATATCTGATACTTCAGTTAGAACATAGCTATTTTGGTGTAACATGTGTTGCAGAATCTTAGGGTTGATTTTGGTGATTGGTTTCATGTTAGAGGTGATTGGACCAACTTATGTGAAGCTTGTTATCATTTTTTTTAGGTCCACATATGGATTTGTGGATGGATTGAGTCGGCTTAAGGTTACACATTTCATGTTGCGTGTTATGCGAATTTTTTAAGCTGACATGGTAAATGATTCATTTTGTTGGTGCAGATATATAAGATTGATTTGGTTAAGAATTTTTATGTATGACATGAGTGTGATAAGTGTGTATGAGTGAATGTGAAAATACTGGTGAATGTGATGGAAGGTTTTGGTGCTCTAGTGTATGATAGTATAGGAAAATAGAGTAGAGAGACAAAAAAATTGTAGAAGTCAATTTGAGCCTAACCAGAACTATTATTTGGCATTAGTAGATGTTATTCTTTAGTTCATTCATTATTGTAATCAATTGTAATCTCCTGTAAGGTAGTGAGCCTTCCTCTAGGTTGTATCCCTTTTGTATTTGAGCACTAAGCTCTAGGAAGTGTGCCTAAATGCAAGTGCATTCCCCTTATGTAATATTATCATACTTCTAGCCATAGTATAATAATATTGTGGGTTCAAATCCCACCATGGTTTTTCCCTTTTTGGGTTTCCGCATAAAAATCTTGGTGTTATGGTTGTGTGGTTGATTTCTTTATGTTTCTACATTTTACTTTCATTCTTATGCATCTGATGGTTTAAGAATGAGATTAATAAGTTTGTAAATTGAAAAACACTTATTCACCCCCATCCCCTCTCCGTGTTCATTGATTCCAACATAAATGTTCATCTCTAGTGTAATATCTCCCAAGAAAATCAACTAATTAATAGTCCAAATATGTATGCATCATATCATGAAAGATAATGGTCATTGCACATTGATAGGCAACTCTAGCATTCTTGAATCTGAAGGGCATGAAATTACAACCCCAAGGACAAGTGGATGTTATATTGATCTAATACCTAATAGAAATTTTTATCTAATTCTAACCCAAGAAACCATCCATGAGGGATAACATCTCATGCCCTATTGTTAAATCCACTATTATGTCAATTTTTGTGGTACATTCACCAGTTAGGAGGGACCTCAAAGAGATCAATCTGGGCTGGTCAAAAAGAGTAAACACAATGAAAACACATGGATATGGTGGAGACAATGTAAAATTAAATGAATTATATCATGAAAACTAATTACAATCAACCAGTAACAGTCGAGTTATAGAAATCGACTCACGGGCCTGCTAAAACATGCTTAATTATAGAACTAATCACAACCAAGACCTCCAATATTAGGATCTATCTTCTATTTTATATATCTTAACTTGTCTCTATTATAATTCTTAATTAAAATAATTTATATGATCGAAGGGGATCCGGTTGGCCCAAAAGGGATCAAATACCGAAGAACAAGACCTAATGTGTAAAAGGAACAAGGTCAGCCTCCACCAAAGAAATTCCTTTGGAAAATTTAAAGGATGAAGTATAGATCAAAGGGAAGGTTGGCCACACACCAAGGAACATTGAATTCAATGCTCAAGGCTCTGCAAGCTATGGAAGGGATCTGGTAGATTGCGATAGGTTACAATGCAAATAGGTCTAGGCAACCGGTACCAAAAAAACTATCTCAGAAACTGGTAGTGATAACTTGCTACAAAGTGATCCAAATGTTTTGTGATTTAGGAATAAGGTAGATGATCAAGTCCTCAAGAAAAATCCAACTCCTCAAGATCCGGTCAGCCAATTTTAGAAAATGCAAAATGAAATGTTGAAACTATAAAATAGATAGCAAAACATAAAGGAAATATTTTTGGTTGATGCAAGATTGTCAAGAACCGGGGATGCTCCTGCATCAAACATCCAAGGTTGTTGAAAAAAAGTGATTCTCTCACTTTGTTGGGGTCAGAGGAAAACTAAGGTGGTCTACCTCTTCCTGAGAAATCCAAGATGAATCTTCAACTAGTTTATCCTTCCACTTTACAAGATACTCCTTATACTGATTGCTCCGAGTTTTACGCCCAATCCTACTATCCAAAATATCTTCAATCTGATTTGGTTGCGTCTGGGGCAACTATTTCTCTAAGTTTACAATACTGTTCTCATTGAATTTTGGTTCATGATACTAATGTAGATCTGTAATGATAAATACAGGTGAAATACTTAGACTATCTGATAACTCCACTTCATATGCATTTCCAAAACAAAACTTTCTTAAAATCTTGCAAGGTCCAATCTTCCTCATCTGCAACTTGTTATAAGTTCCAACTAGGAATATTTATTTTTTCAAATACACCATCACTTCCTTGCCAACTTCAAATTCCTTATGTCTCCTCTTCTCATCTTCTTTCTCCTTATACTTGTTGTTCATGTTCTCCAAATGTTGCTTAACTTGAATATGTAAGTCCTTTATGTGATATGCAAATTCTTTTGCTTTTGCACTTCTTCGGTCTTCACTGCTAATATGTCTTAATTTTGATATACCGCTAGGGTGTGCTCTGGTAACAATCTCAAAAGGTGTCCTTTCGGTACTTCTATTTACTGAATTATTGTAGGAAAACTCTGCTTGTGTAAGAATCAAATCCCAAGTTCCGGTTTTGTCACCAACTAAACACCTTAATAAATTTCCCAAGCTCTGATTAATTGCTTCTATCTATCAATTAGTCTGTGGTTGTAAAGTAGAACTAAACTTCAAATTTGTCTTCATCTTCTTCCAAAGTGTTCTCCAAAAATAACTAACAAACTTAGTATCTCTATCTAAAACTATGCTCTTAGGTAATCCATGCAATCTCACCACTTCCTTGAAAAATAGGTTAGCTATATGCATTGCATCTGATGTCTTCTTACAAGGTATAAAATAAGCCATCTTCAAGAATCTATCCACCACTATAAATATAGAATCATTCCCTCTCTATATTTTAGGCAATCCAAGTATGAAATCCATGCTTATATCCTCCCAAGGTCTCTCCGATACTGTCAAAGGTTTATACAATCCCACATTCTGACTACTACCCTTTGCAACTTGACAAACTCAACAACTTTGCACATATTTCCTAACATCCTTATGAATATGGGTCCAAAAGTAATGCTCACTCACCACTGCTACTATTTTATCAATACCAAAGTGTCCGACTAATCCTCCATTATGTTTCTCCTTGATTAGATTCTCCCTCATTGAACTCTTAGGTATGCACAACTAAACTCCTCTGAATAACATTCCATCCTAAATAAAGTAATCCAACCACTTGATTCTATCTACCATAATCAGAATATCCATAGGCACAATATCACATTCCATCTAGGAATTTCCTTCCATCCACCAAATAGATTCTAGCATTCGTACGCACTTCACTCTTCTAAGGCTCCTCCATGTGAAATAATGTTTGCTTCATACCATTGACCACAATAGTGTATGCATTCTTCCTCACATCATGCATTGCCTATCTATCAAACTACCAAGGTCTACCCAACAAAAGGTGACAAATATCCATAGGCATAATATCACACAAGACTTCATCATGATAATTACCAATTTTCAATTTCACTAGACATTGCTCACTTACTAACAGCTTGTGATCATCCTAAATTCATGCTATCTAATAAGGCTTAGGGTGTTTCAATCTTTCCAAATTCAACTTAATCACCATTTCTTCTGAAACAAGATTATCTAAACTCCCACTATCAATAACAACTTTACAACACTTACCAAATACCTTACGCCAGGTCTTGAAAAAATTCTTCCTCTACAAGGGCTCTCCTCATCATCAATAGTTCTCCATCTTCCCATTTATTAGCTGAACCAGTGGGGCTTTCTTCCACTACTAATATTCTCCTGGTATTCTCTATCTTCTTACACTTGAAAGAATGATGTCCTTCTCTTTCACACTTATAGAAAGTTCCTCTAAACATTCTCTTGTCTTGTCTTATGTCATCTTTTCCAAAATTCTCATTCTGGTATCCATCTAGTTCTCTCCTTCAGTAGAAAGTTCTATCATCCTTCTAGTAAGAATTACCTTCTTTTCTTACTTCCTTGTCCTTGTTCTGATCCGTACATGTCCCTCTTCCTCCTTGAAATATTCCTCCAAAAAAACTTCCACCTCTATCTCTCTGTCTTTGCTCATATATTTTGTTCAGCTTGTTTTCTACTTTCAGGGCATACTAATAAGCTTCTTCAACACTCTAGAATTTGATCAAACTAAGTTCATCTTGTATAGACATCCACAATCCATTAAAATATCTTGCAACTTGTTCAACTTCATCATCAACATGTCTAGATCTGATATTCAACTTGTAAAATTCTTCGATGTACTCCTTCACACTAGATTCTTTCTGCCTCAAATTCTGCAATTTTCAAAACAGATTCACTTGATGATCAGCTAGCATAAATTTTTATTTTTACTTAGCAACCATCCGATCCCATCTCTTGATCTTCTCTTTACCTCTTCTCTATCTATCAACCTGCAAATGCTCCCACCAAAGAGATGCATGACCTTCCAACTGGGTACATGCATATTTCACCTTTCTTTATTCTATGGTGTTCTCAAAATCAAAATATTTTTCCATCTTCAAGATCCAATTGTTCAATTCATCTGAATCCAACTTTCCATCATATTTCAGTGGGGTAAAATGAGGTTTAGTATCCACCCTACTCAAAACTCTAAAAAACCTCTAGTCATACAAATCAATCACTGATGGGTTTACTTGTTCTACCAAAGCTTCTTCTCCTTCATTTTCACTTACATCTTCAATATGTCAGCCTCTTCTCTGGGTTGTCTCAACAACTTCCAACTAGGCTACAATTCCTTGCAACATTTCCATCACAATAGGGTCTACATTCCCACATGCTCCACAATTCCTATTTCCTCTTTGCACCATCTCCACGCCAATCCTCTACAGTTGCAGATCAGATCCATAGTCCTCCACCCTACAACAAAATTTCTTAGGTCAACGCAATCTCTAGACCGAAAGCTCGCTATGATACCACTTGGTGTAGTCACCGGTTAGGAGGGACCTAAACGAGATTAATCCAGTCTAGTCAACAAGAGTAAACACAACAAAAACACAAGTATATGATGGAGGCAATGTATAATTGAATGAATTATATCATGAAAACTGATTACAATCAACCGGTAACAATTGGGTTATAGAAATTAGCTCATAGGCCTGCTAAAACATGCTTAATTACATAACAGGTCACAACGAAGACCTCAAATCTTAGGATCTATCTTTTATGTTCTATATCTTAACTTGTCTATGTTGTAATGCTCAATTACAATTATTGATATGATCCAAGGGGATCTAGTCGGCCCAAAAGGGATCAAATGTCAAAGAACAAGACCTAACATGTAAAAGGAACAAGGTCGGCCTCCGCCAAAGAAAATCCTCCACAAAATACAAAGGATGAAGTGTAGATTAAAGAGAAGGTCAGCCACATGCCAAGGAACATCGAAATCAATGCTCAGGGCTCCGCAAGCTATGGAAGAGATCCGGTAGATCTCAATAGGTTACAATGCAAATAGGTCCAGACAACCGGTACCAAAAAAACTATCTCAAAAGCCGGTAGCGATAACTTGCCAAAAAATGATCAAAATGCTCCACGGTTTAGGAATAAGGTAGATGACCAAGTCCTCAAGCAAAATCCAACTCCTGAAGATCCGGTGAGCCAATTCTAGAAAATGAAGAATGAAATATTGTAACTGTAAAACAAAAAGAAAAACAAAAAGGAAATATTTTTGGTTAATGCAAGATTACCAAGAATTGAGGATGCTCTTGCATCAATTTGGAAGTGGGAATTCATCTTTAAGAAAAAATTTATTTAAGTCCTTGAAAAATTTGCAAACATGAACACTCCCATTAGGTTTTGAAATAGACACTAAATTTTAAATCCATTCTGCATATCATTCAGTAGGCCCGATAAATCCCATGTCTATTAACTTTCATAATTTTTCCTTTATCAATAGTGCAACTATAGGTGCATTTTTCTCAATTTTTTCATGATAGATTTTTCCCTCGGTGGTAAAGACAAGTGATGCATAACTAAATCAAGATAAATCCCCAACATATCTTCATAAGACCAAGCAAAGTTAACCTGACTTTCCTTGAAAAATTGTATAAATGTTGCACTCTCTTCAAGTGTTAATGATTTAGCTAGATGTATGATTTTTGACTTCTCTTCTTTGCCTATATTTTCTCTCACTACTTTCTCAACCAACATGGATAGTTAATCATGATAATATGGTCGAGGAAGTATGTCAAACTTTCCATCCTCAAGTGCCTGTTTTAACCTTTAGATACGTCCTTTATGTTTACTTTTTTTGGGGTCTAATTGTGTTGCAGAGCAGTTTGCACTAGAACTGTTTATATTTTTTATAATTTTGTGACTGAAAGGCTTGGTGCCCTCTCCAAAGTAAGACACAATGTTGAGTTCTATGGTGAAAACAACTCTATGATCCCCAATGGGTAAGTCACTTCATGCTTTGAGAAAGTTAATTATTGCTTCATCATTTTGAAAGATGTCTAATCGTGGCAATCCTTATTGGTCCCAATCAATAAGCTATGGGTGAAAAATGTGTAAAGGATCATGATCAGGCTCAAGATTGTGAATTGGATCAAGGGTACAAATTATGTTATATTCATCAAAGGTACCTTCCTCTTCAACCTATGTTGCATTAGAGGGATCCCCTACCTTAATCAAGTTGTCCTTAGTACTCAAGGTCTTATATTTTTGTGTATCATACTTTTAATGGTTGGAAAACTAGCGTTTCCACCATTAGAGGGATGAAAATTTCTAATTTGTCATTGCATTTAAAAGAGGGTGGAATCCAATAGATTCAGTCATAAATCAATAATTATAAGGAATGAATACTAATTGGATTAAGGGTGTTGTAAATTGATTTGGCCTCTTTTGTGAGTTGAAGTGTTGAATTAAGATAAAGTGCTAAAAAATGGAAGTAAATGTGAGGAAAAAATAAACTATAAATGCAGGACTGAGACACACACCTGGATCTAAACAATATATGCAGATTCAGATATGATCCCTGAAAAAGCTCCAAAAATGTCGAGATTGAAGTGCCTATCACTTTGGTCCTCCTAACTTTTTACACACCAAATAGGGTTGATTCATCTCTGCAAATAATGCCTATTCTAAAGATCACAACTCCATAACCATTTCTTGAACATAGAAAGAAAGGGAAATAGGGGCTTTCCTTAGGTCAAACCCCTATTTTGGAATTACCCATGTAATTGAGATACAGATAATTGAAATTGTATGCTCAGATTGTGGTACCTACAAAAGAGACACAAACAACACAAACACACCAATGAAACATTATGTTAGAGGATTCGAATGAGAAAAATATATTAATCAACAAAAAACTCTAAAAGCATCTCATTGTTCTCTATCTCCAAGGATCCTTCAAATCAAGGTGGCTCTCAGCTTGGAAGAGAACTTGGTCTCTAGGATGACTACCTAAAGAATGAAGAATATATGATCAAAGACCTAAATTCTTATGCAACTAAGATCTTAGTGAATGCTATTGATATAGAACTATGATATGGTGCAAAATAACAAGATTAGTGTGATATTAAGATAGCATGAGAATGATATGAAGATGATATGGAACTAGCATGGAAATGAAACTAACATGATAAAACCTATCCCATGATTGTATTAAAATAATATAATATCTATTATCAAAGAGAGACTAAAATTCTTGATAAAATGAGACTATAACTTAGATGCATGAAGACTTGGATATGGATAATGAAGAAAGTGAGTCCTATTTATAGGAAAAATAGGGAAATGGATGGTTAAGATTGTGAAATGATAACAAGGGCTAGGATTGAAATCTATTCAATCCATGTTTACAATTTTCACCAATGAAATGGTGACAATTGTCAATAAGAGGTGGTTTGAGAGGAGATGCATGAGGCATTAAATGCTTGAGAAGACATGAAGGTCACCTTAGGAGGTTGGGTGAGGCTTAATTAGGATTAATTAATGGATAAATATTTTACCCAAATGGTAAACTCTTGTGCAAGGGTTAATAGGATAGCTAGGGTCAAAGCAATGAGTGCTTGATGAGATCCCTAGGCTAGATGAGGGTTGAGTTAGAGAGAAATTCTCTAATCATGTGGTAAGGTTGATTTAACCATTAATGGTTTGGGAGACTTTGAAGACAAATTTTTAAGAGCCTTAAAAATTTGGGGAACTCAACAAGTTAACTTGTTGAAGAGATAAAGTCTTTAATGCATTTAGAAGACTTTCTTCTAAATTTAAGAAGTGACTTCCCCAAATTTAGGGATGTGATATGATTAGAAGAATTTAAGGCTAATTAATTGAGATTAGAAAGGTTCTAGAAGAATGATTAGAAGGCAAGTGGGAAATGTAGGAAGATGCAAGTGAAGGGGGGGTATAAATAAATGTAATTTATTTATATGCAAGGATCTGTTTAATTAACTGTAAATTTAATTAAAATGGAGAAAGGGGATTTAATTAAATAAAGTGATTTGTTTAATTAAAGGCTATAAAGGGAGGGGTTTAGATGAATTTAATTAAATAAATTGAATAATTTATTTAATCAAATAGATGAAAATGAAGAAATTAATTAAATAAGATTTAATTAATAAGGGATTAATTAAATAAATTGAATAATTCATTTAACCAAATAGATGAAAATGAAGAAATTAATTAAACAAGATTTAATTAATAAGGGGATGAGGTTTAAATGTCTTCAGACATGTAGTGCCGCAGTTAAAACATTTCGTTGGTGAAGCAGCCACCATGGTCCAAAATCCCTGCTAGGCCTTTGTGCTCGCAAGGCCTTGTGCCTTCGCTGGGTCATTGTGCTCGCGGATTTGAACAAGTGAAGTGTGGGGATGAGGTCCCCTATTTGTGGCCTCATTGGTTCATAGCACCAGGTCAAAAGTGTTTACCCCTTATTTAAAAAAAAAAAAAGGGATGAGGTTTAAATAAATATTTAATAAGGTGGTTAGATTTATGCGTCTACAAAAATTACAGTAATGGAAGGTTCTCCTTTTGAGGGAGATGTTGAATAATTATTGAAAATCAAATGATGTACCTCCTTGTGAATTTTGTTTGTCTCCACATGGAATTAGGGTTTGATGAAGTCTTCAACAAAATAGAATGAAAGATGCCTACTTCAATGCTTGATTCTTGACTTTATTGCTGCTCCAAGGCTTGAAGGAAGATTGATTAATGCTCAATTTCTCTTGAATGATTTATCTCATGTGTGCATAATGATTTTTTGGATTGATGTGATTATTCAAATGAGAGAGGAAAAACCTCTATTTTACTTTCCCATCGGATAAATTGCAGATTTATCAACATGAGCCAACTTGAAGAGAGGAATCCTACCCAAATTTGAAATAGGGCACAGGGTTCAAAGGGGACCCAAATTAGAGGGGAACAAAGCATGGCACCTTGGTCCTACTCGTATTTGGGGCTAGGATAAGATTCCAGGTGCATAGAAAAAGCCAAAAAGTGATGCAATTCATGCAGGAAATGAGCATAAGTAGGTCCCAATGAGGCCAATGGGTGCAAACACTAATGTAGGGACCCAATGCAATCAAAATTGTACAAGGGTGCAATTTTAGGATGCTACATTTAGCCCCCACTTTAGCAAGAGTATGAAGTCAATCATACTCTCGGTAAAGTAAAAAGGGTTCACATTGAAATACGTTCACCAAGTTACACCAAGCCCCCAATGGATTTAGGATCTCACAAATTCGATAACGAGATAAAAGGAACATCATGAGAAAGAGAAAAAAAGGGAACCATGACTACAAAATAGTAAGGTTCTCTTACTATGAGTCATGAAAATAAAAATACCAAAATTACAAAGTAAAAACTTGAGTTCGCTGAGTAACTTAAGTATCAAGATATGCATGAGAGAGAATCATTGAGCGAAGTGTATTCCCTCGTGTTAAAGTGATTGTGTACACCTCATTGGGAGAAATTGCTTTAAGGTAGGATACACCCAAAAAGACAAGCACATTATCACAATAATATGCCCTCAAGAGAGGACAAATAAAAGGATAATGATCAAAAAGTACAAAACACAGGGTGGTTTCACTTAACTCTGGGGTCAGTATGATTAAAATGATAAATAAAGTGTATCATGTATGTATATATGCATAGAATTTTTCTCATCCCCCAAAGGAAGCAAAACCACCATTGAAGAAGGGCACATGTGTCTTTTGAGTCCACATAGGAGAGACCAAAAATGATCTCAACGCTTTGCATTATCCTCAAGTAGATAACACTAAGGATAACAAATAGAAGAATTGTGAGACAAATAGAAGAAGATCACAAACAAGAAAGAGAGGATAGAGAGAGAATCTACGACATGAATGAAGCTAATCAAGCAAGTCACTTTCTTCCCAAAATATTTCTCATTTTAATTTTGGGTAGGTGGATGACACGCAAGAGGAGAAACTTCAAGCACAGTAGATGGAGCTATCACAAGTTCTAAACAAGGACCATTCTCTAATGATGAGTCACTTTGTCTAAATTACTTGGATCTAGGATTAATGCTTTTGAAAATTATTTAGACAAATAATTCTCAACATCAACTATTTGTAATGCCCCGCCAGAAACCATAAAGGAAAAACATCACAATCTATGCAACTAAGGGTGAAATATTTTTTAAAAGAACAAGTGCATAATTATAATCATTGCACGCCTAATAACATATCAGGAGTCTAACTGAAGATTCCCTAAGGGTCACCAACAAAGATTACTTTGTAAATTATATCAACACCACGAAAAAACCTATTGTTCAGCTTTATAGGAAAATTAAACGTTTAAGATAAAATTTCCACAATGAAAGAATTCAAAGTACTCCAAAACAATCATTTAATATATACAAAAGAATTAAGTAACTGAAATATCATACATTACAATGTTTCTTTGCTTTACAATATTCGAAAATACATGTTTTCAAAAAAAATTACATCATGAGTTAAAATGTTACAAAAAGAAAGTTGCATCAAGTTTTGATTCAAGACCTCAAGTTTTCAACTGAACAATGGTTATGAGCAAGAGCTAGTACATGAACCATGAACCAAGAACCTCAATAATGTCCTTCCTCACTTGAAGATACATTCTAGTACATCCGATGGGAAGTGGCACTACCACCCAACCATGTGATTCTGAAAAGGAACCACCCCACCGTGCTAGAGATAGTAGATAACCCTCAAGCAAGCAAAATAAGACAAGTACGAAAGGACTACATGACTCCACACACATCCATGTGACTCTACTCACAAAACACTAGTGACTCTAAGGAGAAAGTGTCATCGCATGTCTTACGGTGGATGCCATGGTACAACCTCCATAGGTCCCGGTCCCCATCCTAGGTTATCCTAGTAACCTCTCCCGAACCTCCGATTCCAACTAAGTCTCATGCGGACCCTACCAATCCTTTCATGAAGACAAGGTGGTAAGTTTGTCATTCCAGACCTTCTCGCTACATTATGAGCCTTGTACTAGCACTCACCTATGTGTGAGGCACATTATTTTATTTAACATTTATTATACCCTCCCCTAATCATTTATTAGGTTATCACTTTCTTAACCAACTTCTGACGGGTTATCCTGTCACCACTTCGGGCATGGCCCCCGCTCAAAAGCCACTCTCTCTCTTAGGATACTACAGGGTAGTTCTCTCTATGGAACTCTATGGCGACACAGATAGCCATACCTAATCCTGACATACCTCAGATGAAAGATACCTAATTACTAACCTAAGGTTGACCATTTGGACCAACTCACAATGGCTCATTTCCTTAAGGTTATACATCTATATATCTAGCCAAAACACAGTAACACAGGACATACTGACAACGTGACTCAATGTGCTTAACTGCAACCACCATATAAACAAGGCAATCTTACGTAAAAACATCTAACACACAACTAACATGTAGTACGAATATACATTGCCAAGACATGAAGAATAGTTTAGGTGACATAACTCAGAAATTAACGCATAATAACATGTTTAAGAGTTCAATTACTCTTGTTAACTATTATAGGTAAGCAACCTCAATAATTTCCACTTATACCATAAACTAAGATCAAAATAGATATATATATTTCTTGAAAGAAGTCTTACAAGAAGACATAATACATTTCTCAATAGAATAATGTCTTTATTTGTATTTTTATTTTTTGACACTAGAGTGTTACATCACTCTTCTAGGAAAAATGGAGAAGTGCACTCGTCAGACTCTACAGGATCTAAAGGAGTATAACCTTCATAATCAATTCCACTTAGGGGAAAGTACCCCACAGACTCATTATCACTTAAGGGGGTATAACCCTCCGACGAGTCAGAACTTATAACTATCGGCCTTACTGGCGAGCACTCTAGCTTAGGTTCTTTTCCTTTTTTAATAGTAACTTCTATAGTTGGACTCTGAGTATGACCTTCTTCTATCTCTTTTCTCTCTTCAGGAGCTGGGTTCTATTCAGTAGGGTTGTCATCCACAACAGGCTTGACAGGTGTCAGAGAATCTTTCTTGACTTTCAAGTAATGGGCATATCCAGCTATGGATTTGTGAGCTGTCTGTTTGACATGCACCATCTCTGTAACATATCAATAGTAAGCCATTACTTCCTAGACTCTCCTAGAGCAACATCTCATAAATCTTAACAACTAGGCTTGAACGCAAACATAATTCCTTTTATAAAATAATCAAGTGTGCAATATGTACAAAATTTCCACAGCTATAGCTATAATACAATTACACTTAATATTCTATTATTTTCCACGAACTAATCCAAACAATAATTTAATACTTTTACCGAAAACATAAACAAGACCATAAACATTACTTATCACTAAGGCTTGTAACTAATAATGTTCCAAAACTAAATATATTCCTGACCTTTTTCAGTGTTAACCCGTATGCAAGATCTCTACGTCCTTCTACCAAACGATAGCACACCTTGTGAACCTTATCTCTAATAGACACCAATACTCTATCCCAAAAACCAACTCTCTTTGATGCCTCCTAAAATATTCTCTCTATCTATCTATTCTACTCTATCTTTCTCCTCTATTCTAACTCTTTCCTCTCGAGTTCACCATCCTTCCTTCGATGCAAAATGAATTGTGTGTCCTTCCTCCTTACTCCCACCTCTATTTATACTAAAAATCACCCATGACTTCTCCTAAGTCTGAGGCTCAGTAATAGTTATCAACTAGGAGTCTTTTACTTCGATCTCTTCTTGTTCTTCCATGTAATGAGTCTATCTCTAGTTATCTACAGCTCTTTACGCTCCTTGATCATGGTTATAGCAGTTATCAGTTGAATGGAGAGGTTGGCACATTGCATCAAACACTTATGTGTTTGTATTCAATGATTTTGGTGTTTTATCTGCCAGGTCTTGAGTCAACTAAGGTATACGTTTAAACTAAACCTTGTGTGCTAGTCTATTCCCCTTCCCAATCGGTCAATCTACAGTTTGATGCAGTAAACTGTAGCTCATGGAGATGTTTAAATGTGGAGGAGTGGCGATTTAATGCTTTGAACAATGAGAGGGGGCAAGAGGTGTCATTGCTCACTACATTAGCATGAATGAAGGAAGAGGGAGTGTGCGAGTTAAGAGGGAGGAGGGTGGTTGGTGGTAATACCGACCCGTCCCTCTATTAAGGGGGGTGGTTGATATTACTATCAACCACCCTATATATATTACTCACTATAAACCCCTGCCACCACCTTTTAAATAAAATTTGTTTTATTTTCTTTATTATAATTTCATTATTATATTTTAATAATTAATTAATAACCTCTATTAAAATATTCAAACATTAATCCCACTTCAGCAAATTACGTTTAAGAATATATATATATACTTTGATTTCCAATACTTACAACTAATGACTTTTCATATATATATATATATATATATATATATATATATATATATATATATATATATATATATATATATATATATATATATATATATATATATATATATATATATATATATATATATATATATTCAAACAATTGAATTATATATATATTACCCGGTCGAAAAGTATATTAAATATAATATATTTATAATTCTAGCTATATACATGCATATTCCAAAAACATAATAGTTCGATTGGCGATATCAACTAATGATAGTATAATCACATGATCTCTATTCAAATAACTACCCATAATTGACAATCGCCCCCCGTGTATATAATGTGTATACATATATTCAAACGATCGAGTCACAATTATCGAGCTAACATGCTGATGAGATTCATATCTACTTATACCAAGATATTAACTCATCCTTTATAAACAACATTAAGTCACTAGATCACTTGACTCTTTTTCCTCCAAATACCAAAACTACTCTTTACTCTTATAGATGTAATAAATGTAACAATTACCAATGGCATACAATAATTAAGAACACTAAACACACAAACTGAGCAAGCATCAAGCGATTTTTCATAAAGATCAAACAATAAAATATGAAGACCGAACAAATTGATGGAATGACTAACTGATGACACTCACCCGAGTGTAACTGACTAAAAATAGGGTCAACTACTATCTCCTTCACTTCCATCGGAAAATATAAGGCACGCTCAGACCTGTGTAGCCAGGTGGAGACGTTACCCCATACCTACCCGGTACTTGTACCTGCAATATCCTACATCACCAAACCACACATGCATATATACCATATATAAAACATGACATACACACCGATGAAGGAGAATCACGACGTTCCCTGTCTCACCGAAATGAGTGAAGGAAAATCGTCCCCTTGCATCCAATACACTTGCAGATACACAACATACATTGCATAAATAAAGTAAATTGTCAGTACATTGCAATAAACCATACTATGCCATAAATCACAAGTACAGAAATAGTGTAAATAAATCATGCATCTCATATTCAGATTAAGCACGGAATAATGTCATATAAATCTGAATAATAATTCATGGTAATGTATCCATTGAAAATAACAAGAACAAAATATGAGTCCAAACGAGTAGGGGTACTACACTATTCATCTTCACCATCTGAAATATTAGGATCAACATTTTCATCATTACCAACATTCTCACCTACTTCATCAAGATTAACAAAAATACGAGCTCTAATAGGAATAGAACTTGAACCATAATTTGTCTTAATCATTTTATGTCTTGGAGATTTAAGTTGAACCTCTTAGCCAGGAGAAGGTTGAACAAATGGTATTATGTCAACATTTGGTTTCTTGGTTGAAGAAATGGTTTGGGAAGCAAGTTCTTGAGATCTAGCATGATGTCTCCATCAACGTTTTCTTGCACAATGGTTTCGTGTAGTTCTAGCCGAAGGTTGTGAAGGTTTAGGTTCATCAAGTACAAGCTTCTTGTACTGTTTGAAGGAAGAATACATAGGGGAAGGTATTTAAGTTGAACAATAGGAGAGGTCGGGTGCTTCCTTTTGTAATATGTAGGAGGTAGAACCACACCATATAAAGGAGGAATAGAAGGTGTGGGAAGGAGACCAAGTCCATCATGAGCATGAGGAATAGGTCTATCCTTAGGAGGAATAGATTGATGCTTAGGAGGAAGAGATTTTGTATCCTTGGGAGGAAGAAAAGACTCATCCTTAGAAGAAGGAACAAATTATTCATTAGGATAAAGAATATCTCTATCGTTAGGAGGAAGAATAGACTTATCCATAAGAAGAGGCATATGATCATTAGTTAGAGGAAAACTAAGTGTTGGATTTCTAGGTTTACTCATAGATAAGATTATTTCATTCTTCCATTTTTTATAAGATTGAAAGAGAGGACCACTTCTAGGTTAAAGAGGTTGGAATTTCTTGGACCAAAAGTAATCAAGACAAACATCTCTTTGCCTAATCATGGGTTGGTACATGCTATGATTAACAATTATGATTTTGTCATCAAGAGTAAGTTTCAAGAATTTGTGAACACAAGGGATCACTTTCATGGAAGAGAGCCAAGGATGTCCCAACTTCACATGAAATTTTTCTGATGTAGTAATTATAGAAAGTTGACATCTAAATCTTTAGTACCGACCTCAATGAGAAGAGAAATAAAAAGAATGGCATGGCAAGAGAAACCATCAAAGATTTTAATCACTGGATCAAATTTCTCATATGTCACTTCATGCAACTGTAAGGTATAAATAAATTATTCAATTATCACATTAAACATACAAGTCAGATCATTGAGCACCCCTCAAGAGGGTATGCCTTTGATTCTCGTAGTGATATATAATGGGCCATCATGTACTTAAATAATCTCACTAGGATCAAATGTAATGCATAAGTCCTTAGGATATCATTTTTATCAATAAGGTTCACCATATTATTAGACTCAAGGCCAAGATCATTGGGAGAGAAGGCAAGCCGATTTGTCTCAATTACATTAGTGGAATGGGAAGGTAAAGGATTAGTGAAAATTTGAAGATTTTGATTAGGAGGCGCTATGAATTTATTTCCTTTATCATTCAGACCAGACACAAATATGGTATTGTTATAAATCAAGTCTTGAATCTTACTCCTCAAGGAATAACACTTTTTAGTGTCACAACTGGGTTGACAATGATATTTGCAAAAATATTTGGAATCAAAAGCAGGTGACGAAGGCTTAGTTGTGTCAATTGGTTTAATAGGGGGAGTTTCTGTTACCTATTTTTTTTTCTTTAATGCTAAAAATATCCTCTCACAAGGATTTAGGTCTTCATGGTAAAAATAAAATTTTGAAATGAGAGGATTTCAATTTTTTAAGGGATTTAATTTAAAATCAAGCATGTTTAAATTATTACAGATGGGCTGCAATAATTGAATTAATATTTTTTTAATGGTCAAAATATTTCAAAAAGAAGCTCTAAATCTACTTTCAATATTCCACATTTAAAAGTTTACTCAAGTGGAGTCTGTGCATGATTAGAGGAAAAGATTAAAAAGTATTGAAAGCAGAAAGGAAAAAAATCTTCATGCTGCGTGAGATGAGAGGGAAAAGTAAAAGTTGAGTGAGCCTTTTTCAACACTGATTTAGGGTTCTTTTTGAGCTCATTGAAAGTTCTATTACAATTTCATACCTTCACCCTAAAAATGAGTATCTTCATGTAGGGTCTTGCATACAGATGCTACCCAATCCTTAAGGAAGTCCTCGCATGCAATAATACAAAGTAGCCAAGTAGCAGTTAAGGAGGCAAGTGAAATAGCCACAAGTTAGAAGGGAGCTTTGCATTCAATCATTTTTACCTTGATCAACTTTTCAAAGAGCTAAGATCTAGTTAAGTCTCATTGAGATCCACATCCTTAGCATGCACATGTCCATGTTAGAAGTGATACTTTTATTCATGCATAACTTCACCAAAAGATAAGTCCATTTCCTTTTTATTAAATACCTTATTTTGTTTCAAAGAGAAAAGTGTCTTCATGCATAAGAGATATGATCTTTTAGGTTTTTGGTAAACCAATTTTTTGATGAGTTATGAGAACTTTATGATCTTCTTCTAAGATTTTAAAGATATAGTAGTCCATTAGAAGTGCCATAATGATAAAATGAGCATGCATATACAGTGAATAAAAGACAAGTCTTTACGAGGCCATGATTAGGGTCTTCATGTTTGGACAAGTGAATAGGTGTGATAATATGGGTCTATTACAGGAAAATTTGTCCATTATATGTAAGGACACCACCATATCTTAAGGCCTTGGCAACACAAAACAGTGAATACAGAGATATAAAGAAGCCATAGTCAAATTGAACAGTCCAAAGATCAGTAGGATCCTTGACATTCATAGAAGAGGTTGCATGTTAATGACTAGTTCTAAAAGGAAGACAAAGATCACAACATTTAAATATAGACATCATGATTATCTAGACAAGTCTTTCAAGATAACCCTATGCCTATAGCATAACATGTTTCTCCTATTATCAAAAGCTAGGTACAATGCATGTACAAGGATAGGGTTTTGAAAAGGACAGTCTCTTCATCAAAACAATCACAACCATGAAGGGTAAATCTGAGACAAAGTATAAAGAAAAATAAAAGATAATAGTAGTATCATTTGTCTTAGTAGTATATACAAAGAGAAGCTTTCAAATTATAAATGAGAGTAGATATTAGATCATACCCAGACATGAATGTGCAGTTACAGTGCCAAAAGTTAAAGTATAATCTTAGGATAGTCTACAAAATCTAAAAGTACATAATCATGAGAAACTCAGAGAGCATCATACAGTCCATAAGGCCAAACATAATGCTTATGTCATGAGAATGACTGAACGATGCACAAAGTATTAGCAGACATGTATTATCGGAGTATGTATACAGAGATAGAGTGTGACCATTTTTCATGCAGAAATCAAGTATCACTATTAGAAACAATGAGATCTAATTATGAGGAGCAACAAATTCTATCATAGGTTACAACATTCCTAGTCATGGAAAAATGTTTTGTTGCAATCCATGACTAGAGAATTCATCTTCATCAAGTCACAAGGCCTCAAAATATAGGGACAATCACCTCAAAAATATAGTCACAACCAAGAGTTTCAGTGCAGACATAAAGACCTCAGTTAGTAGATCAATCATCAATGACTGCTAAAGAGATGAAATATAGTATATGACTGCACCAACAAAGTATAGCAGCAAATTAGTCACAATGAAATTTCTCATAATATGCCAATGGAGCCATAAAGTGATCATATTTAGCAAACACTCCAACCATTAACAGTGAGGAGAGCTACAATGTATTTGATATACTTATGGAAAATTGATATATTGATACTGATACAAGATGTTGAAGCACAATCATAGTGAGAAGCTACAACTAAAGAGAAGATAGTGAGAGATTTTGATAGCAGCGGCCTAAAGAGTAGCAAGTGCTGAATGATAATCGCAATCCCTCTACATCAAACCCTAGGTCACCAGTTATAGAGAATCAAAGCCTAAGTTCAAAGATCACAAATCTAAAGCATTCAAAGGGCCATTTCAGACAATATGAGCAGTTAAAGGCCCACGTCATAGTCCAAGACTCAAAATAAAATAACAGAGCATCTACAGAACATCACCATCAATGAGAGCTTCATAATGTAAAGTACAAGAATTCAAACCTAACACAATGTTCCAAAGAGCTCTCAAAGGTTTTTTATGTGACATCCATTTATAGGAGTAGTACCTTAAATTTGATACATAGAGGTCATAGAAGAAGACCGAGATAAAAGGTTTCCTCAATCACAGTTCAACACTCAAAAGTGTAGCACACATAAAGCTTTAAAAGATAGTGATTGTTAAACTCTTTCCCAAAGCCATTACCATAGTACATTTGCAGTACTAGGACAGTGATTAAGGAAAATAGCAACAAAGGATATTGTGAGAACATGACATCCTGATCTTATCTTTAATTCAAAGGGGTAGTGCATATATATGATACAGTATCAAAGTTGCATAAGGAACTGAAAGAGCAGTAAAGACACGACTTGCAATAGCAATGAGCTCGAGATATGTTTAGTGTAAAAATATTTACAATGTCTTCACCTAAAGGAATTGCCAAAAAACAAATACAACAACATCCTCTCCATTTTAGGTCATAGTCCCAAATATATCGAAGACTAATATGGATAGAGCTTGTCAAAGATTGACAATGAACACTAGAATCACAGTCCATAGAGACTCAAAAATCATGAGTTACAAATAGTTCCAACCTAGGTGGATATTGTTTTGTTTTGTGCTTAATATAAAAAAGTTTTTATAAGTGTTCATGCAATAATTATGAAATAAATATGTAATCATTTATTCCAAAGTGAAGCCTATGCCTAGTAAGGTTTAGGGTGAGGTTGAAAAGGAAATGACAATTTCATACATTCATCAAAGGAATATGTAAGTAATGGATACATAATACCGACTCTTAGTTTAAGATAAGTGCAAGGGGTCAGTTAACAAGATAAAAGGTGGAGTTCTAAACTCATCATGCAGTTAAAGGCTTAAAAATAAGGGTTTTGTGGGCAATTACAAGCAACTCTACACAAGTTAAGACCTCACATGCATATATCATAAAGAGAGAGGTAGTTTGGGCTCACCTACTCTTAATATAGAGTAGTTTTACATCTTTTTTGCATGCTTTATGGGGAAATTCGATGTGGAAGGACTCTATATGTAGATTTGGAGGAATAAACATTAAAAATAAATATTAAAGTAATCAACTCACCCTCAGTTCTAAAAAAGCACAACAGCTCAACTTCTTTTCTTTTTCAAGGCTTCTCATACAAGTCTTCTTTTTTTCTATTCTTTTTCTATTCTTTTCTTTCTTTGGACATGCATTATAGCCTTTCCAACTCTTTCAAGTTGAAGGAAGGCATTGTAACTCAGTTTTTTAGAATTATTTTCAGTTGTAACAATGATTCCTTTTATTTTCAATAAAGAACAACAATTTTCCTTCTCAAATACTTCTTGTCTTTTGAATGAATGATAGTTGATGCAATTTCTTGTCAAATCCTTAATTTTGTCTCATTCAAGCAAGGTTAGATCAGGAAATTTCATGATTAGTATAGGTTACAAGTTGTGTTTTGTTGAATCTCAGTAGGTTGAAGTTGTGAAGATTCATGTTTTCCTTCAAACAATCATAGGATACAGTACTTTGTTGTGAAACATTTATGTATTAACTATATTTGAATAGAGTTGTGATAAGCAAGGTTTCTCATGTTGAAATGTATTGTGAGTTAGTGCAGCTAATTAGGCTTCTTAATCATTTCGTGCATCACCTCTTAGGATAGGTTTCAATTCTAGTTATCTTTCTATCATTTTTCCCATCGAAAAAGTTATTTTTAGGAGATTCATAATACAGGAAGCCATCCTATAATCTAGAGGTTTACTTTCAATATAGGCAACCCACAGGCCTAAAAGTATTCCCATGTTTCACAGGATTGTCGTGTTGCATACTTAGCTTCACGAGTGCAATCCTTCGTAACAACATCAACACATTCCTTTGTAATAATTGCGTCATAATACTATGCAAAGATTCATTAAGAGGAGTGAATTCTTTTCTAAAGTATTTGGAGAAAGGAGGCACACCTATTGTTGTTGCTGCGACTTGAGTGTTGTTGTTGTCATTGAATTTGATGAATCCATTATTTGGTTTGAACTTCACAAAAGGTTGTTGAGCACTTTCATTTTTATCATTCGGAGCCATTTCCAACTGACTAACAGTAAGGTGATAATTATGAAGTACTACGCACAACTGTGTAAAGTGTCATTTTCCAAATTAGAAATGAGAATTCTTTGAATATCTTGATCAGGTAGAGGAAATTTTTTTTGAGAATATAGATTTTTATATCTACCAATAAAATCAGTCACTTTTTCTTTAACACCTTGCTTGCAATGCATCAAATCAATCAAAGTAATCTTAGGACTAATATTATTATGAAATTGTTGAATAAAAGCATTAACCAATTGTTGAAAAGAAGTAATAGAATAAGGAGGCAAAGAAAAATACCATTGCAAAGCTTTATCCCTTAGTGTTTTAACAAACATTTTAGCCAAAAATATTTGATCATGATCAAAGTCACTACACAAAGTTTGAAATGTTTTAACATGAGTCAAAGGATCACCAATTCTATTATAAAGTTCCAATTAAGGGAATTCGACATGTTTAGGAGGGACAACTTGGGAAATGTCATTGGATAATGGGCTCGGTACATCAAATGTGGGCACATTATACTTAGATTGATTCATGGAAACTATTTGTTGTTGTAAAGAAGACATTGTTTGGGTTAGATTATTGATGGTAGCTTCAGTGGAAGAGTTAAAATTGGACATGTTGGATTGAGAAGGAGGGGTAACATTGTTGAATGAAGGAAGTGGTTGAGATTAAGGAGGTCGGACACTATGATAAGTAGGTATCGTTAGACACAATGTGCCACTAAGAGGGGAGTGAATCAGTGATTTACAAACTTTTCCCTTTTCTATCCTATGTGTATACCAGTTAACAGATCTAACAGAAAGAAAAATTACTGGTTAGATGGGAGACTAACACAAATTGTAATCACACATGAAAGAGACATCACATAACACCAGATGTACAAGGAAAACCCAAGATGGGAAAAACCTCAGTGAGAAATGTTGTTGGAGTCTATTGCTCCAATCCAACCTCACAATGGAAATCTCATTACAATGTTTAGAACACCAACCCCTGATTTAGGGCACCAACTCAAGGAGAACCAACCCCTACACCGAGCTCCAACTCAGTGATCTTCAATGAACATAATCAATTACAAAAGTAATAGCCTTGTTACAAATGAACTTTGTAACTCTTCTGCAAATCTCTCTACCAGTTCTCCTCTCTCCAATTCTTTGTCAGTTCTCTACTCACGTCTTAGCTGCAACCCTATCTCCTGATGCAACTTACTCTCTGTTACACCTTCATTGGTTCAGTCTCTTCTTCTTCTTTGTCAGTTTTTCTCTCTATCATTTCTACTCTCTATCGGTTCTCTCTTCTCTCTACTACACTACTGCTCTCCACCTCCAATCTTGATAACTTAGTCAGATGTCTACCATCTAATTTTGTATTGGTTCTCAACTTCCCTTCTCTACAATCTTCTGCAACTCTTCTCTATCAGTTTGGTCACCACCAGTTTACTCTTCTATCAGACTCAATGGCCATCTGTCAGTTGCCTCACTCTTATTGGTTGAATTCTTCAACCCGATTCTCTCTCACACAATCTCTCCTTTGATACTCATTCAACACTTGACTGATTTCTTATCTCACATGCAACAACACTATCATTCAACAACAACACCTTCATAGATTTAGACTTGAATATTTATCAACAAGTCTTCCCGCCAAAAACCAATTCAAACTTCAGGTGGTAATGGTTTCTTCATCGAACTTGAGGCAACCTAAATCCAATCAAATCTCATCAGATCTGATCTCCTTGATTGATGAAATGCAACACATCAATCAACCCCGCCATTTTTGTGCCTTCCAGAACACACCTTCCATATTTAGCAATCTGTATTTAATTCGTTGACTGATCTCTTTGTCGATTACCAAGAATGTCTTAGCGGTTTCCTTCACTTACCTCGAACTACTCAACCAATCTGTCCTGGATCTTTGTAGTCCATTTTACCTTGAGATGCGAACCTTTCCTACACATCCCATGAATCACGCACTTGACATAAATGTCGACCTGTCACCATCTACGTCGCCGACAGACACTTCACCAATACACCACGCTGACTAGTGCATGCATGCTTTCCACTTCAACTCCACATGGCCAGTTTGTCAGCATCCACCTTTTCTAGGTCATCTATGTGAGTTTGGATAGGATCATCGACCAACCTTAGAATTGGGTTCATCTACCGATTCACAAACCCTGTCGGTTATACCCTAACCAGTTTGTCATCAACCTTGCACCTTTCTTCTCTTCTGGTGGAATACCTTCACCGATTATCGCTCTTGCCAAAACACTTCATGCACCTTATCAGCTTTAGTAGTGGACATACTTATCAATAACTACCTTAATGACACCATGTTATCAACCTTCAACTATTTTCATCAGAGGCAACTGCATTCCGATTGCACTATCTGTCTATAGCTACTTGACCTTGCCTTCTTCATCATCAGCCCAGACATCATCTCAACTAGTTTGTCAAGGTGACAATCCCATCACTTCTTTTCTCTTCCTTTTCTGTCCTGGTAGCACAACATGCCAACCCTTTCTGATCCAGTGCACATCTCCGATTTCATGCACCTAAGGCAACCTTTTGTTTCATCTGTTGATCTGGTGTGAGCCTTCAATCACCTGCCTTCTACTCTTCTCTCTTATCTTGGAGGACTATGATGCATTCCATGCATAATAGGAGATAAGATCCACTTACCGGTGGGAGTGGATCCTTTTCATCTGCATCTTGCATTACACCAATGTGGCTTCCCTATTTGAGAAACATATATTCAAGCAAGGGCATGTGATCCAGTTTGGGCACTCTCACTGTCAGTCTTCTCTTCATCTAGTGGGAGTCCTGTTGTTTCCCATCCACATAGCATATCAGTGGCCTGCACATACTTCACCTCCAGTGTTGATGTGATTTAGGTAACATTCCCCGTCTTCATCATAGTCAACAACCCAACATCTTTCTCTCTTATAGATGTCATCATTTACCAATTGCTATATCATATCGATCTCCTATCCATATCTTCAACACTCAACCACTAACTTGTGTACCGGTGACTCCAATGGCCATTGTGCTGAATGACATTTTGTCCCTTACTGGTGACCTGCTAAGCTAGGTGACATCAAAGACATCACATTAGGTATGCATCAATGATAGTGTTGCACATACATCTCTTATATCGATAGCCATCCTATATCGATTGACATCAATGACAACACAATGCCAATAGGTATAGGAGAGGATTGGGTAACAAATGGAAGACTCATAGGAGTAGGGATGAATAAATTATGGTTAGAGGAGTTGTCTCGTTGACTAACATTTGTAAGTATGAAATTTTGTGTAGAGGTATCCATGATGTTTGATGTAAAGGTGGGAACACTAGCCATAGAAGTAGTCAAAGGAATAGAATGATTAACTTGACTAGGAGGTTGTGTATAAGAAAGGACTTCAGTACAACTCTTCATAGGCATAATATTAGTATCTGTAGACATAAAAATCTGACCATCAACAAATATGACGGCTAGGATTGAAATCTATTCAATCCATAATATGAGGAATACCACGCAACACATCAACACCAAGCTTACTTTGAACCACTTTTTAATCCTTCAAGCAATGGTAAAGCTTCACTTTCTAGGTATTGTTGACTCATCCATTGTTGAAGATTTTCAAATTGAATGTCAATCTTTGCCAATTGGTCAATAGATGCTTGAGATAGTGATTCATCCACTTCATGAGTCTTAAGAAAATAATGAGGATAAACGAGTTTATTTATAGGATTGGAAGAACCATCGACATCCTCATGGAACAAGTTATCCAAATTAGGCTCCAATACTTCGATAATTAAACCTTGGGAAGCCTTAATTCTATAACTTCTTCTCACATAGATATCATAGGTTGGACTAATAGTAGTTAAACTTATGCACTAAAGGGGGAAAATTGAAATTTTGAAATTGGAAACTTGCAAAATAATTGAATAATGCAAAAATTTTGAAAAATTATTATTCAATTAATTAAGGAAATTGATTGAAAAGATAAAGAATAATTGTGAAAACTCATGCAACCCACTCATGAATTTAAATTTAAAAAAATTAGGGCCTTGTGAAAAGAACCTCTTAATTTTAAAATTTAAATTTAAAATTTAATCCAAGGAAATTTAAAATTAGAGTCTTGTTAAAAGAACCTCTTAATTTTAAAATTTAAATTTAAAATTAGATCTAAACTTGAAATTTGGGAATTGAAATAATTAATCCCAAATTGGGAAACCCACAAGGTTAATTTAATTTAAAAAATTAAGGTTCTTTTAATGGGTATGTGTAGGATCATGGTGTGCCAAAACAAGCCCTTAAGTGGCAATGAAATTTCAGAAAACTAGAGTTATGCAACTTGACATGAAAATTTGAATAAATTATGAACATTATTTTTAAAATATGTAAGAAGAGAATCTATAGAAAATTGAATGTAGTTTCTAAGCTACTAGTTGTTTTTTGGATAAAATAAATCCTATTTGATGAAAATTTCAAATTTCAATGCAGTGGTACTAAAATTTCAAGAAAAAGATAAGAAGTAGGCGTATGTTTGACCACCCTAATCACAATCAAATCATAATATTTTTTTATAAGATTTATAATATAAGTATTAGACTTATGTCTCGATGTGACACATATTTTATTATAATTTTTTATAAAGTAAATAATTATTTATGAATTTTTTATTGCCACTTTTCAAAAATTCAGAAACTCCTATGTCTGACCACCTTAACTTGGTCAAAACCATATGAAATTCAATTTTTTTTTAATTTTTCCCTATAGTAGACGAAGCATAAGATGTGACTCATGTTTTAGATTCAAAAAATGTTATACTATTCAAAATCTATGAGTGTTTTTCAATCAGTCTATCAATCAGGGCTTTTGTCAGAATTCAATTAGAAAATAAATAATAATTATTTATTAAAGTTGAAATAAGACAAGCTTTGTATTGTTGGAAAGATGAGAATGTCCTTAAAAATCCTTTTTTGTTTTTTCAATTTTGGCTAAAAAAAGGTTGTCATCCACCAGTGTGAAGTCTGGAAAATCAAAGAATACTCAAAAACACATTTTTCCTGTTGACTTTCCAGGCTTGTCATTTCCAAGTCAAAGCCCAAAGCATTCTCGAGCCAAAAATGGAGAGAAAAAATGATGTGTTTTAAAATCGGATATCCATTTTGAAAAAATAAAAAAATATATTTTAGTAAATTGGGCATAACTTTTGCATTTCATATCAAAATTTTGATTTTTTACAAGAGTTGGAAAGGTAATTCAGAGCTATATGATATGGAATAGGTAGTTTTTTAATATTTCATTTTAAAAAATAATTATAATTTATTTAAATTCATCCTTCATTTTTAAAACATCAAAAGCTCACGACTTTTTCATATGAATTTCATATTTCATGAATTTTTGTAACAATCATCTCAAAATAATTGAAACACTAAATAAGTAATTAATAATAGAAATTTTAAGAATTTTATTGAGTTCAATCAATTTTGATAAACCATTTTATCTCTCTGTTTTCCTTTCTCTACCTCTTTCTCCTAAACCTATCACTCCACCTGTTTGTTTCTTCCTCCCTTTCTTTTGTCTATATTTATACATCTCGTTCTAGACCTATATCTATAACTCTCATTGAATACCTCATTCCTTCTTTCAAGGTCTGCACTTATATTTCTACCCCTTCATCACTTCCTCCTCTATCTCACTCTCTCTTCCCTAAGATCTACACTAGTTTCTTTCCATTTCCTTCCCATCTCTAGCAAAAAAGTTCAGAGGGGACAAGGAGAGGCATAGGGAAGTATCAACAAAAGGAGAGAGGGAGAGAAGTGAGAAGGAGAGGGTAATTGGGGGGAAGAGAGAGTGTGTGTGTGAGAGATAGAGAGAGCTAGAGGTAATTAGGTGGTAGGAAAAGAGAGAGAGGGGGGGGAGTGATTGGGGTGAACAGAGAATGAGAGGGAGAGTTTGGGATTATTAGGGGGTAGGAGGAGAGGGGGAGAGGAAAAAGTATCAATAAAGAGAGATTAGAGATAAGGAGAGAGGTGAAGAGAGAGCTAAAGAGTAATTAGAGGGTGGGGAGAGGGGGAGAGGGAAGTATCTATAAATGCATAGGAGGAGAGAGGTGTGAGAGAGGGTAATTGAGGGGAATAAATAATGTGAAAGAGAGTTGGGTGTAATTAGTGGATAAGAAGAGAGGGAGAGGGGTAAGTATCAACAAAATGACAGAGGGAGAGATGTAGAGAGAGGTGAAGAGAGTGATAGAGAGAGGATAATTAGGGGGAGGGGGAGGGGGAGAGGGACGTATTAACAAAGAGATAGAGAGAGGGTAATTAGGAGGCTCTCTCCCCCATCTTCCTTTGTTGATACTCCCTCCCTCTCTCTCCCCCTTTTTTGATACTTCCCTCTCCCCCCTCTCCCTGCCCTAATTACCTTCTCTCTAGACCTCTCTTTGAACCTCTCTCGTCATCTCTCCCTCACTTCCTTTGTTGATACTTTCCCATCCCCCTCTCCTCCAACCCCCTAATTATCCCCAACTATCTCTAATTCTCTCTTCCCCAATTACCATATATCTCTCACACCTATCTCCCCTCTAACTTTACCCCAACTCTCTCTCATTCTCTCTTCACCCCAATTACCCTCTCTCTCACAAAACTCACTCCCTTGAGATATTTGTTGATACTTCACTCTTCCATTCTCCCCCTCTCCCCTCCCCCTTAATTAAGCCCCATCTCTCTCTCTTGATACTTCCCTCACCCCCTGTCCCCCTCCCCATAATTACCTCTCTATCTCTTTCTCCACTTGTTTCCCCATCTCTCCTTCTCCATCTCTATTGATAGTTGCCCCTCTAATGCTCTCCCCTACCCCCTTATTTCCCCAACTCTCTCTCTCTCTCTCTCTCTCTCTCTCTCTCTCTCTCTCTATATATATATATATATATATATATATATATATATATATACATCCAATAAACCTCTCGTTCTCTAATGTCTCTTCCACCATATGACCCCTTAGGACACCATATGACCCCTTAGAACATCATATTGTCCTAAGGTGTCATATTGGTGTCCTAAGGGGTCATATGGGGTCCTAAGGGACCACACCATGTATGACCCCTTAGGACACAATATGGACATCATGGTATCCTAAGGGGTCATATGGTGTCCTGAGGGGTAAAAGTGTGTCCTAAGGGGTAATATGGTGTCATTAGGGGTCACATGGGGTCCTAAGGGGGCACACTTGTGTTAGAATACTATATAACCCCTTAGGACACCATATGACTGGATTAAGAGATCATATTTTCCTAAGGGGTTATACTATGTTATTAGGGGTCATATAGGGTCATAAGGGGCCACACATGTATCAGAACACAATATGACCCCTTAGGACACCATATGGACATCATATGGTCCTAAGGGGTCATATGGTGTCATTAGGAATCATAAGAGGCCACACATGTGTCAAAACACCATATGGCCCCTTAGGACACCATATGGACATCATATGGTCCTAAGGGGTTATATGGTTTCCTTAGGAGTCATATGGTGTTCTAAGGGGTCATATGGTGTCATTATGGGTCATATGGAGTCCTAAGGGGCCACACATGTGTTAGAACACAATATAACCCCTTAAAACACTATATGGCCTATTGGGACATCATATTGTCCTAAGGGGTCTTATGGTGTCATAAGGGGTCATGTCATGTAATATGATGTTAGAAGGGGTCTTATGTTGCCCTAAGGGGTCATATGGTGACCTAAGGGGTCATATAGTGTTCTAAAGGGTCATATGGTGTCGTTAGGGGTCATATGGGGTCCTAAGGGACCACACATGTGTTACAACACCATATAACCCCATAGGATACCATATGACCCATTAGGACATCATATTGTCCTAAAGAGTCATATGGTGTCCTAAGGGGTCATATGGTGTCGTTAGGCATCATATGGGGTCCTTTAGGGGGCACACATGTGTTAGAACACCATATAACCCCTTAGGACACCATATGGACATCATATGGTCCTAAGGGGTCATATGTTATCGTCAAGGGTTGTATGGTGTCCCAAGGGATCGTATAGTGTTGTTAGGGGTCATATGGGGTCATAAGGGGCCACACATGTGTTAGAAGACCATATGACCCCTTAGGACACCATATGACCCATGAGGACATCATAGTGTACTAAGGAGTCACATGGTGTCATAAGGAATCATGTTGTGTACTAGGATGTTAAAAGGTGTCATATGGGGTCATAAGGGGCAACACATATGCTATAACACCATATGATCCATTAGGGCACCATATGACCTATTAGGCCATCATATTTTCCTAAGGGGTCATAAGGTGTCCTAAGGAGTCATATGGTGTCCTAAGGAGTCATATAGGGTCCTAAGGGTCCACACATGTGTTAGAACACCATATGACCCCATAGGAGACCATATGGACATCAAATGGTCCTAAGGGGTCATATGGTGTTGTGAGCGGTCATATGGTGTCCTAAGGGGTCATATGGTGTTGTTATAGGACATATGGGGTCCTAAGGGGCCACACATGTGTTAGAAGACCATATGACCCATTAAAACATAATATTGTCCTAAGGGGGCATATGGTGTCATAAGGGATCGTGTCTAGTACTGGGATGTTAAAAGGGGTCATATGGTGTTGTTAGGAGTCATATGAGGTCCTAAGGGGCCACACATGTGTAATAAGACCATGTGACCCCTTAGGATACCATATTACCCATTAGGACATCATATTGTCCTAATGGGTCATATGGTGTCGTAAGGGGTCATGTCAAGTACTAGGATCTTCAAAGGAGTCACATGGTGTCCTAAGGGGTCATATGGTGTTCCAAGGGGTAATATGGTGTCATTGGGAGTCATATGGGATCCTAAGGGGGGCATACATGTGTTAGAAGACCATATGACCCCTTAGGACACCATCTAACCCATTAGGACATTATATTGTCCTAGGGGGTCATATGGTGTCCTAAGGGGTCATTTGGGGTCATTAGGGGTTATATGGGGTTGTAAGGGGCCACACATCTGTTAGAACATCTGTGAGGGGTCATCAGGGTTCCCAAGGGGCCACACATGTGTTAGAAGACCATATGACTCGTTAAGACACCATATGACCCCTTAGGACACCATATGCCCCATTAGGACATCATATTATCCTAAGGGGCCATATGGTGTCATAATGGGTCATGTCGAGTACTAGGATGTTAAAAGGGGTCATATGGTATCCTAAGGGATCATATGGTGTCCTAAGGGGTCATATGGTGTCGTTAGGGGTCCTAAGGAGCCATAGATATGTTAGAACACCATATGACCCCTTAGGACAACATATGACCCATTAGGACATCAGATTGTCATAAGGGGTCATATGTAAGAGGCCGCACATATGTTAGAACATCATATGAACCCTTAGGGCACCATATGGACATCATATGGTCCTAAGAGATCATATTGTATCGTGAGGAGTCATATGATGTCCTAAGGGGTCATATGGTACGGTTAGGGGTCATATGGGGTCTTGATGGGCTACACATGTATTAGAAGACTATATGACCCCTTAGGACACCAGATGAACCCTTAGGACACCATATGACCCATTTAGACACCATATGACCCATTAGAACATCATATTATTGTAAGTTTTCATATGGTGTCATAAGGGGTCATGTTATGTAGTAGGATGTTAAAAGGGGTCATATGATATCCTAAAGGGTCATATGTTGCCTTGAGGGATCATATGGTGTTGTTAGGGTTCATATGGGGTCTTGACGGGGCACAAATGTTATATAACACCATATGAATCCTTAGGACGACGTCTCCCTCCCTCTCTCTCTCTCTCTCTCTCTCTCCCACCCAATAACCCTCTCTTTCTCCAACCTCTCTTTGCCTCTCCCTTTGTTGATACTTACCCCTCTCTACTCTCCTCCTACACCCTAATTATCCTCATCTCTCTCTCTCTCTCTCTCTCTCTCTCTCTCTCTTCCACCAAATAACCCTCTCTTTCTCTAACCTCTTTTTCCCTCTCCCTTTGTTGATACTTCCCTCTTCCCTCTTCCCCCTACCCCCTCTTTCTCTTTGTCTCTCCATGTCTCTCTCTCCATGTCTCTCTCCATCTCTCCCTCTCACAGTCTCTATCGCTCTCCCATATCTCCCCCCTCCCCCTTCCTCCTTAGCAATAAAATTCATAGGGGAAAGATACTCCACACACCTCATCAAGAACTAAGATCCAAATATAGATAACACAAAAATGTATAAATTAGAAAGATAATCAAGATCCATTACCAATAGGGAGAGAGATCTACACATAGATTAAAATAGAGCTAGATAGGGAGATACAAATAAAGAGAGGATCATAAGGATAAAGAGAGGTAGAGGAGATACATATATAGAGAGGGAGAGCTAGAGATTTATAAAGATAAAGATTCAAATAAGGAGAGATATAAGGGTCAAGAGTGATGAAGAGATAAAGAGAGGGAGAGATAGGAGGAGAAATAGAGAGAGATAGACACACTTAGAAAATAGATAGATACATAAATAGAGACATATATTAAAGACTATGAATAGAGAGGGAGAAAAAATAAAGGAAAAGGATGGATAGAAAGAGATAAACATATCTAGAGATTGAAAAGGAGAGAGGAAGATATATATGAAAATGAAGATAAAGGGAGAGGGAGATGAATGGATATATAGAAAGAGAGAGGCAAAGACAAAGATAAATATATAAAGAGATAGAGAAAAATGGATAGAGAGGGGTAAAGAGAGTGAGATACAAAAAGGAAGAGATAGAGAGATATAAAGGAAGAGGAATATCAATAGAGAGTGATAAAGAGAGATAGATAAATTATAGATAGGGATAGATAGAGAGGGGGAGAGAAAGAGGGAGATATAGAGAGATATATAGGGGCTATAGAGAAGGATGGAGGAAGAGAGCCAAAGATATATAAAGAGGGAGTAAATAAAGATATAAAGGTAGAGAAAGGGAAATATACTTAGAGATGGTGATAGAGGAAGAGAGGGAGAGGTAGATTAATCATGTATAGAGGTATATATATAAATATAGAGGGATGTGTAGAAAGAGAGATTCATAGTAAAAGAGAAAGAGATGTGAAGATGGATATAGAGATAGATATGGATAGAAAGTGATAGAGAGATTAAGACAAATGGAGTGAATAAGTGAGATTTAGAAATCTAATGAGCTATAAATATACATGAAGATAGATCTATAGGGAAATAGAGATAGAGGGGACAAGAGAGAGAGAGAGAAAGGAGGTGAGAGAGGCAAGTAATAAATATGTATAGGTAGGATAAGGTAAATGAGGGAGATAAATAGAGAGAAGAGATATTAGTAGAGAGATATAGAAATAAGGAGTGACAAGGATGGAGTGGGAGAGGGATAGGAATAGAAAGATGGAGACATATGCAGAGATGGATGTAACTTTGGAATTTATTTATCTAGATGGGATGAGAAAATAAGTGAGATAAGTAGAGAAGGAAGAGATAGATAAAAGATATTCATAGAAGTATAGATAGACAAGTGATAGATAAAGGAAGTGATAGGAAGAAAAAAAGGAGATTTTGTATGCAAAACTTGTGAGTATTTAAAGTTTTAAAAATGAAGGATTAACTTTAAATGATTATAATTAATTTTTGGTATATAATATAATAAAATTACCTTATCAATTTGATAGTCTCTGAATTAACTTTTCAATGCCTATAAAAGATTGAAATTTCGATAAGAAATGCAAAAGTTATGCCCATTTTACTAAAGTATACTTTTTATGTTGAGCAAAACGGATATCTGATTTGGTTTCCAAAATAGATATCCGATTTGAAAAAACATGACATCACAAATTGGATATCCATTAATATTAGATATTTGTTATTAACGGATATTCAATTTAGTTTGGTATTTCAAAACCAAATTCAAATTTTGGCCAACCCAAACAAAAAGTCAAAACGGATCTTGGCGTGTTTGGCAAAGTTTAAAACACATTTTTTTTCGCCATTGCCACTTTTTGGACCCCCATGATCTTGCACATGTAACCTAATTAACCACTTAATTTTAAAATTTAAATTTGAAATTCTATCCAAGATTGCAATTTTGAATTTGAGGTAGCTCTAAAATGATAAATTAAAAATTTAAGCACAGGAGGAGGCAAAGGAAGGTTCTGACAACTGAGGAGATTGCAACAAATAGGGAGAAGGAGGCAATGCATCAATGAGAGAGAAGATCAAGAATGAGACAAGGAGCTTCAAGTTCCATAATCATTTTAGAAGAGGAGAACATCAATGAGACCATAAATGCTAATGGAGGAAACATGATAGAACCATTTAATTCAGGTGCATCTTCTAATCCATTATTGGATACATGTATGTCTTCACAGCCCTATGTTTTTTCTCATGAAGAAATTGGTGATTTAGTAGAAGCAGGTTACTTATTAAATGAAATTCTAATTCAAAATTGAACCCCAAATGAAATTAGAAGTCAAGTTGAAAGTGAAATTGAAATCCAAATTGAAACCCCAAATGAAACTAGATCTCAACTTGAAACTGAAATTGAAACCTAATTTGAAACTCCAAATGAAATTGAAAATCCACCTACAACTAAAACCAATAATGTGTATGTAGACATGGAAACACCAATTGAAAATGAAACATGTTTGATGATAATCAAATGAATGAAAATTTTGAAATTAAAAGTGATGTACTAGACAACCTTCCTGGCTTGGTTTCATGGAGATAGATTAGGACACATGCAAATAGATTGTTTAGACATTTTTTTTATAATAAGAAATTTGGGTTTTAATGTCAATTAATGGTACAACTAATTAAAATGACTAAAATGAAAAAAGTGATGAAGAAGTTAGGCTTTTATGTCAAACCCAAGAAGAAGGAGTCTTTAAAACAAGTTGTATCGACTATTTCTAGCGCCTTTGATACAATTGGAAAGAAAAGTCATTCTAAAGATAAAAATGCAGTAGGACTGGCAATAACAACAACTTTAGTAAGCCAAACAACTTCTAATAAAAGAATGATGAGTAACATAAGTGGATATCTTAATATTCATCACAAGACTTTGTCAAGAGCTGTAAAAAGAAGAGTTAACTTTGAAAGTGATCCAGCAAACAAATTGTGGACTTTTAGTGGTAGACTACCAAGGTCTGATATGAAACTTACTGGTGAAGTCAAAAATTTGATCGAAAAATTCTGGCATGATAATACGAGAGTATCACCTAATGTTAGAGATGTTCTTAAATTAAGAGTTGGGTCAAAAATTCATGATCCACATCCAAAACACCTATTGGACATGACTCAAACTGAATTGTATAAAAAAAATTTGGATGATAAGGTGTTGACTATTAGCATTTGTCAAAGGTCTTTTGAAAAGTGTAAACCTTGGTATGTTCGAATTAACAAGGAAAGAGTCACATGTTGTTGCAAAACTCATGTTCAATTTCGCTACCATTATGATGTATTTTGATATATACGTGTTACCATGCATAGTAATGGAATGTTCCAAGAATGTGGTATAAATATACCACCTGAAACTATAAAGGAGTTTATTTCAAGTTTGTTTTGCAACTCACTAAATGAACAAAATTTTCTTTTCAATGCATGTGATATATGTGACAATCTTGCATTGTTGGATGAATGTTTGCATGAAAATATTTCAAATGATTTTGGACAACAATTAATTGATGTTAAAAGATTTAAAACTATTGAGGATCCACTAAAGGATGGAAAGGTTGGAAAATGATGCGATCTAATCACTACAAAAGTTAGTGTTCATGCATTTATGAATGAATTCAAGAGTAACATCATACCTAAATATGTTAAACACACTCAAAATACTAGATGGATCGATGGTCAGTTTCGAATATGTAAGGATACATTTCCTATTGGTAGTATACTTTCGGTTGTTGAATTTGCAGAGAACTACATGCTTGCACCACAAGATGAGGTAAAATCACAATACTACAATTCAGTGCACGTATCAATTTTTGTCCATATTGTCTATAGGCATGCACTAGATAGTACACAAGAGGATCACAAAATTTTGAGAGAGTACCATTTCTATATGAGTGATAATAAATTACACTCATCTGAGTTTGTCCAGTTTTGCTTCAAGACCTTTTTTCAGAATTTGAGGGAGAGAGAAATTCAGATGACACAACATCTAATATGGTCTGATAATTGCACAGGGCAACTCAAGAATGCTAGAATGTTTTATTGGTTGAGTAGGATTCATAAAAAAACTAATATTGAACACATTTTGAGTTTTTTTGAGGCTGGACACAGGAAAGGAGAGCATGAGGGTGCCGGTGCATGTGTTAAGAGAGCCCTTTGCAGAGAGCAACTCAAATTCGAGGAAAAGGCTAAATTTAAAAATGCAAGTGCAATTGTGGATTGGTGTAGTGCAAATTTATCCACAGGATCAAGTCAGAACTCTACAATTAGACATTTCTCCTGGCTAGTTAAAGAGGAGAATATCCTTCCAAGATATGATTGTGATACAATAAATGGGTCAGCTAGATGGCATTCATTTAAGAGTTCTAATTCTAACACTTGGACTATATGGACTAGAGAGCTTGCATGTTTTTGTCAATTTTGTGTTGCAGGTGAATGAGAAGAATGTGAGAATACGAAATGGGTCGAAGAATGGCAACACAAATCCTTAACACCTACTGAGACACAATATGAAGATGTTAGAAGAAATCAAGACCCCAATCATGCATTTGCATCAGAAGATTATGATTGTGTTTTAGACCTCATACAACCTGGTAATTTAATTCAATTTATTGTTTATAACTTTAAATTATATATTTTTATGTATTGTCATATAATTTATGATTACATATTTTAATTATAAATTCTAAAAAGTTTTATTTCTACACATTGTACTTAAATTTGTTTTATAGGACATGTGTATGCTGTTGTTGCACTTGAGGATAATGATGAGCAGGTTCAGTATTGGCTAGCTAGATGTATAGAACCTAAGAAAAAGTTGATATGTGATCAAGTAGATGATGATGGTTTTCAGTATCCAGTTGGGTTTGTTGTGGTGGTTGGTACATGGCTATGCAAATACTTAATAAGAAGGAATGACTTACTAGCTTATGAAGACTACCAATCAGAAAAGAAGATTATACACTATTCTCATTTGGTGGTGGCAACAAACATCAAATTAGAAAGATACAAAGGTAGACCTACTAATAAGTTATTGTGGACACTTTCAGTAGAAGAGCATGAGGCAATCATAAACGCATTGCAGAAGAGAGATGATGCAGATGGTACATTAGGTTGAATCAAATTTATATGCATGTAAGTTTGTGTTACTTGTGTGAACTCTTTTATATTTAATCATGATAATTGTTTTTCTTTGTCCCTTTAACATTTTATTTATCTACATTTGATACAATTTTGGTTTCATAAACAACATTGTATTAGTTATCTTCTTCTTAATGTTATTTTGTGAAGATTGTAATTGTGTTACAATTGAATTCTAATTTTTTATGATATATTTATTTTATTGTAATCTCTTCATAGATTAATTATAAGTTCAAAGATAGAATTATGTCTTAAATATGACCTGACTCTATATTTATCATTGAATGACAAATCTATATTTATAGTGTACTTTTTTATTTTAGTACCATGAAGTCCATGCTTTTCATACCACTACTATCCACACTAATAAACCATCAATACACTAGTAAAGCAGTGTGGTCAACTTAAGAGGAAAGTCGATACTATGTTTGTAGCTTCCTAATAATTTGGTTACCCTTAGTTCCATCAATCTATTGGATTCCTCTATGAGATTCATTTATAATTAATAATCCTTTTATATAATCATGATAATCATGATTCCTGTATGAGATTCATTTATAATTAATAAGTTGATACTTGTGTGAACTCTTTTAAATATTTAATCATGATAATTGTTTTAACATTGTATTTGTCTACATTTGATACAATTTTGGTTTCATAAACAATACTGTATTAGTTATCTTATTCTTAATGTTATTTTGTGCACATTGAATTATAAACTGTTGCACTATAAGATGATCAATCATAATGTTAATATATAAAGTCATAAATAGATCACATAACAAGTCATAAATAAAAAGTCCTCTATACAATCACATAACAATTCCTGATGACATAATAACAAGTCTTGAAATAACAATTTATTAAGGAAATGACATTAAAACAAGTCCAAATAACATAATAATAAAACAAGCTATCAAATATATAATCACTAGAGTGTGCCAAATCACATAACATGACCTGATATCATAATAGCAAGGAAATGAAATAATAAAAAGTCCTATATATAATCACATAACACATAACAACAAGTCCTATATATAATCACATAATAACAAGTCTCGTGATAACATAACAAGTGTCACCATAAAAAGTACACAATACAATAACATGACATGATCTAAAATATACAATCTAAGAACTCCCGTGCATCTCATCTGCAGTCCTCTTCCCTCCACGTGAAGGTGGCTGAGATGAATCATCCTGTTGCATGTGGTCTTGAGATGCACCATCCTGTGTCTGTGCAATATCAGTGTCTCCACCCTCCTGTGCAGTATCAGTGACTACAACAAATGTAAAGCATGAATCAAAATTGTATATATACATAAATTATAAAGTATATATATATAGACTACAAGATTATCACAGAAAAGTATACATGTGATGCAGGCAAAGTAACTGATGGTCGAAGGCATACATGTGATGCACCATCAAACAATCCAGAAGCCTACAATTGCAAAAAATAATGAACATGAATCAAAGTTGTACTTAAATTAGTAAGCATGTAAACACTTCAAATTAATGGATGAAAAACATACTAGTGGTATATGAGGCTGAGCCTCAGTGGTCCATGGGTCACGTGAAGAACTACCCACCTCAGTGCTACATGAAGCACCCTACAAAATTGAAAAAACGTATCATATGTAAATCATTACATTAAAAAATTTATTGTTTATTTTAAATTTACATATCAATACAATGTATCTAGATGAAAGTGCATACTATAAATGGGGCACCAACATCTCTAGGTATTGAGGTAACATGCTGTTAGTTCCTCAATGATGTGGTATGATCCATCCTCTGTTCAGAAAAAATTGACTCATGTTATGGTTCATATGTGTATATATAAGAAATTTAATATTGCACTGTAAATTATACAAATAAATTTGTACCTCTATAGGCTGATCATATGGGGTCATAAGGGGCCACACATGTGTTAGAAGACCATATGACCCCTTAGGACACCATATGACCCATGAGGACATCATAGTGTACTAAGGAGTCACATGGTGTCATAAGGAATCATGTTGTGTACTAGGATGTTAAAAGGTGTCATATGGGGTCATAAGGGGCAACACATATGCTATAACACCATATGATCCATTAGGGCACCATATGACCTATTAGGCCATCATATTTTCCTAAGGGGTCATAAGGTGTCCTAAGGAGTCATATGGTGTCCTAAGGAGTCATATAGGGTCCTAAGGGTCCACACATGTGTTAGAACACCATATGACCCCATAGGAGACCATATGGACATCAAATGGTCCTAAGGGGTCATATGGTGTTGTGAGCGGTCATATGGTGTCCTAAGGGGTCATATGGTGTTGTTATAGGACATATGGGGTCCTAAGGGGCCACACATGTGTTAGAAGACCACATGACCCATTAAAACATAATATTGTCCTAAGGGGGCATATGGTGTCATAAGGGATCGTGTCTAGTACTGGGATGTTAAAAGGGGTCATATGGTATCGTTAGGAGTCATATGAGGTCCTAAGGGGCCACACATGTGTAATAAGACCATGTGACCCCTTAGGATACCATATGACCCATTAGGACATCATATTGTCCTAATGGGTCATATGGTGTCGTAAGGGGTCATGTCAAGTACTAGGATCTTCAAAGGAGTCACATGGTGTCCTAAGGGGTCATATGGTGTTCCAAGGGGTAATATGGTGTCATTGGGAGTCATATGGGATCCTAAGGGGGGCATACATGTGTTAGAAGACCATATGACCCCTTAGGACACCATCTAACCCATCAGGACATTATATTGTCCTAGGGGGTCATATGGTGTCCTAAGGGGTCATTTGGGGTCATTAGGGGTTATATGGGGTTGTAAGGGGCCACACATCTGTTAGAACATCTGTGAGGGGTCATCAGGGTTCCCAAGGGGCCACACATGTGTTAGAAGACCATATGACTCATTAAGACACCATATGACCCCTTAGGACACCATATGACCCATTAGGACATCATATTATCCTAAGGGGCCATATGGTGTCATAACGGGTCATGTCGAGTACTAGGATGTTAAAAGGGGTCATATGGTATCCTAAGGGATCATATGGTGTCCTAAGGGGTCATATGGTGTCGTTAGGGGTCCTAAGGAGCCACAGATATGTTAGAACACCATATGACCCCTTAGGACAACATATGACCCATTAGGACATCAGATTGTCATAAGGGGTCATATGTAAGAGGCCGCACATATGTTAGAACACCATATGGACATCATATGGTCCTAAGAGATCATATTGTATCATGAGGAGTCATATGATGTCCTAAGGGGTCATATGGTACGGTTAGGGGTCATATGGGGTCTTGATGGGCTACAGATGTATTAGAAGACTATATGACCCCTTAGGACACCAGATGAACCCTTAGGACACCATATGACCCCTTTAGACACCATATGACCCATTAGAACATCATATTATTGTAAGTTTTCATATGGTGTCATAAGGGGTCATGTTATGTAGTAGGATGTTAAAAGGGGTCATATGATATCCTAAAGGGTCATATGTTGCCTTGAGGGATCATATGGTGTTGTTAGGGTTCATATGGGGTCCTAATGGGGCACAAATGTTATAGAACACCATATGAATCCTTAGGACGGTGTCTTCCTCCCTCTCTCTCTCTCTCTCTCTCTCTCTCTCCCACACAATAACCCTCTCTTTCTCCAACCTCTCTTTGCCTCTCCCTTTGTTGATACTTACCCCTCTCTACTCTCCTCCTACACCCTAATTATCCTCATCTCTCTCTCTCTCTCTCTCTCTCTCTCTCTCTCTCTCTCTCTCTCTCTCTCTTCCACCAAATAACCCTCTCTTTCTCTAACCTCTTTTTCCCTCTCCCTTTGTTGATACTTCCCTCTTCCCCCTACCCCCTCTTTCTCTTTGTCTCTCCATGTCTCTCTCTCCATGTCTCTCTCCATCTCTCCCACTTACAGTCTCTATCGCTCTCCCATATCTCCCCCCTCCCCCTTCCTCCTTAGCAATAAAATTCATAGGGGAAAGATACTCCACACACCTCATCAAGAACTAAGATCCAAATATAGATAACACAAAAACGTATAAATTAGAAAGATAATCAAGATCCATTACCAATAGGGAGAGAGATCTACACATAGATTAAAATAGAGCTAGATAGGGAGATACAAATAAAGAGAGGATCATAAGGATAAAGAGAGGTAGAGGAGATACATATATAGAGAGGGAGAGCAAGAGATTTATAAAGATAAAGATTCAAATAAGGAGAGATATAAGGGTCAAGAGTGATGAAGAGATAAAGAGAGGGAGAGATAGAAGGAGAAATAGAGAGAGATAGACACACTTAGAAAATAGATAGATACATAAATAGAGACATATATTAAAGACTATGAATAGAGAGGGAGAAAAAATAAAGGAAAAGGATGGATAGAAAGAGATAAACATATCTACAGATTGAAAAGGAGAGAGGAAGATATATATGAAAATGAAGATAAAGGGAGAGGGAGATGAATGGATATATAGAAAGAGAGAGGCAAAGACAAAGATAAATATATAAAGAGATAGAGAAAAATGGATAGAGAGGGGTAAAGAGAGTGAGATACAAAAAGGAAGAGATAGAGAGATATAAAGGAAGAGGAATATCAATAGAGAGTGATAAAGAGAGATAGATAAATTATAGATAGGGATAGATAGAGAGGGGGAGAGAAAGAGGGAGATATAGAGAGATATATAGGGGCTATAGAGAAGGATGGAGGAAGAGAGCCAAAGATATATAAAGAGGGAGTAAATAAAGATATAAAGGTAGAGAAAGGGAAATATACTTAGAGATGGTGATAGAGGAAGAGAGGGAGAGGTAGATTAATCATGTATAGAGGTATATATATAAATATAGAGGGATGTGTAGAAAGAGAGATTCATAGTAAAAGAGACAGAGATGTGAAGATGGATATAGAGATAGATATGGATAGAAAGTGATAGAGAGATTAAGACAAATGGAGTGAATAAGTGAGATTTAGAAATCTAATGAGCTATAAATATACATGAAGATAGATCTATAGGGAAATAGAGATAGAGGGGACAAGAGAGAGAGAGAGAAAGGAGGTGAGAGAGGCAAGTAATAAATATGTATAGGTAGGATAAGGTAAATGAGGGAGATAAATAGAGAGAAGAGAGATTAGTAGAGAGATATAGAAATAAGGAGTGACAAGGATGGAGTGGGAGAGGGATAGGAATAGAAAGATGGAGACATATGCAGAGATGGATGTAACTTTGGAATTTATTTATCTAGATGGGATGAGAAAATAAGTGAGATAAGTAGAGAAGGAAGAGATAGATAAAAGATATTCATAGAAGTATAGATAGACAAGTGATAGATAAAGGAAGTGATAGGAAGAAAAAAAGGAGATTTTGTATGCAAAACTTGTGAGTATTTAAAGTTTTAAAAATGAAGGATTAACTTTAAATGATTATAATTAATTTTTGGTATATAATATAATAAAATTACCTTATCAATTTGATAGTCTCTGAATTAACTTTTCAATGCCTATAAAAGATTGAAATTTTGATAAGAAATGCAAAAGTTATGCCCATTTTACTAAAGTATACTTTTTATGTTGAGCAAAACGGATATCCGATTTGGTTTCCAAAATAGATATCCGATTTGAAAAAACATGACATCACAAATTGGATATCCATTAATATTAGATATTCGTTATTAACGGATATTCAATTTAGTTTGGTATTACAAAACCAAATTCAAATTTTGGCCAACCCAAACAAAAAGTCAAAACGGATCTTGGCGTGTTTGGCAAAGTTTAAAACACGTTTTTTTTCGCCATTGCCACTTTTTGGACCCCCATGATCTTGCACATGTAACCTAATCAACCACTTAATTTTAATATTTAAATTTGAAATTGTATCCAAGATTGCAATTTTGAATTTGAGGTAGCTCTAAAATGATAAATTAAAAATTTAAGCACAGGAAGAGGCAAAGGAAGGTTCTGACAACTGAGGAGATTGCAACAAATAGGGAGAAGGAGGCAATGCATCAATGAGAGAGAAGATCAAGAATGAGACAAGGAGCTTCAAGTTCCATAATCATTTTAGAAGAGGAGAACATCAATGAGACCATAAATGCTAATGGAGGAAACATGATAGAACCATTTAATTCAGGTGCATCTTCTAATCCATTATTGGATACATGTATGTCTTCACAGCCCTATGTTTTTTCTCATGAAGAAATTGGTGATTTAGTAGAAGCAGGTTACTTATTAAATGAAATTCTAATTCAAAATTGAACCCCAAATGAAATTAGAAGTCAAGTTGAAAGTGAAATTGAAATCCAAATTGAAACCCCAAATGAAACTAGATCTCAACTTGAAACTGAAATTGAAACCTAATTTGAAACTCCAAATGAAATTGAAAATCCACCTACAACTAAAACCAATAATGTGTATGTAGACATGGAAACACCAATTGAAAATGAAACATGTTTGATGATAATCAAATGAATGAAAATTTTGAAATTAAAAGTGATGTACTAGACAACCTTCCTGGCTTGGTTTCATGGAGATAGATTAGGACACATGCAAATAGATTGTTTAGACATTTTTTTTATAATAAGAAATTTGGGTTTTAATGTCAATTAATGGTACAACTAATTAAAATGACTAAAATGCAAAAAGTGATGAAGAAGTTAGGCTTTTATGTCAAACCCAAGAAGAAGGAGGAGTCTTTAAAACAAGTTGTATCGACTGTTTCTAGCGCCTTTGATACAATTGGAAAGAAAAGTCATTCTAAAGATAAAAATGCAGTAGGACTGGCAATAACAACAACTTTAGTAAGCCAAACAACTTCTAATAAAAGAATGATGAGTAACATAAGTGGATATCTTAATATTCATCACAAGACTTTGTCAAGAGCTGTAAAAAGAAGAGTTAACTTTGAAAGTGATCTAGCAAACAAATTGTGGACTTTTAGTGGTAGACTACCAAGGTCTTATATGAAACTTACTGGTGAAGTCAAAAATTTGATCGAAAAATTCTGGCACGATAATACGAGTGTATCACCTAATGTTAGAGATGTTCTTAAATTAAGAGTTGGGTCAAAAATTCATGATCCACATCCAAAACACCTATTGGACATGACTCAAACTGAATTGTATAAAAAAAATTTGGATGATAAGGTGTTGACTATTAGCATTTGTCAAAGGTCTTTTGAAAAGTGTAAACCTTGGTATGTTCGAATTAACAAGGAAAGAGTCACATGTTGTTGCAAAACTCATGTTCAATTTTGCTACCATTATGATGTATTTTGATATATACATGTTACCATGCATAGTAATGGAATGTTCCAAGAATGTGGTATAAATATACCACCTGAAACTATAAAGGAGTTTATTTCAAGTTTGTTTTGCAACCCACTAAATGAACAAAATTTTCTTTTCAATATATGTGTTTCTAGTGTATGTGATATATGTGACAATCTTGCATTGTTGGATGAATGTTTGCATGAAAATATTTCAAATGATTTTGGACAACAATTAATTGATGTTAAAAGATTTAAAACTATTGAGGATCCAATCACTACAAAAGTTAGTGTTCATGCATTTATGAATGAATTCAAGAGTAACATCATACCTAAATATGTTAAACACACTCAAAATACTAGATGGATCGATGGTCAGTTTCGAATATGTAAGGATACATTTCCTATTGGTAGTATACTTTCGGTTGTTGAATTTGCAGAGAACTACACGCTTGCACCACAAGATGAGGTAAAATCACAATACTACAATTCAGTGCACGTATCAATTTTTGTCCATATTGTCTATAGGCATGCACTAGATAGTACACAAGAGGATCACAAAATTTTGAGAGAGTACCATTTCTATATGAGTGATAATAAATTACACTCATCTGAGTTTGTCCAGTTTTGCTTCAAGACCTTTTTTCAGAATTTGAGGGAGAGAGAAATTCAGATGACACAACATCTAATATGGTCTGATAATTGCACAGGGCAACTCAAGAATGCTAGAATGTTTTATTGGTTGAGTAGGATTCATAAAAAAACTAATATTGAACACATTTTGAGTTTTTTTGAGGCTGGACACAGGAAAGGAGAACATGAGGGTGCCGGTGCATGTGTTAAGAGAGCCCTTTGCAGAGAGCAACTCAAATTCGAGGAAAAGGCTAAATTTAAAAATGCAAGTGCAATTGTGGATTGGTGTAGTGCAAATTTATCCACAGGATCAAGTCAGAACTCTACAATTAGACATTTCTCCTGGCTAGTTAAAGAGGAGAATATCCTTCCAAGATATGATTGTGATACAATAAATGGGTCAGCTAGATGACATTCATTTAAGAGTTCTAATTCTAACACTTGGACTATATGGACTAGAGAGCTTGCATGTTTTTGTCAATTTTGTGTTGCAGGTGAATGAGAAGAATGTGAGAATACGAAATGGGTCGAAGAATGGCAACACAAATCCTTAACACCTACTGAGACACAATATGAAGATGTTAGAAGAAATCAAGACCCCAATCATGCATTTGCATCAGAAGATTATGATTGTGTTTTAGACCTCATACAACCTGGTAATTTAATTCAATTTATTGTTTATAACTTTAAATTATATATTTTTATGTATTGTCATATAATTTATGATTACATATTTTAATTATAAATTCTAAAAAGTTTTATTTCTACACATTGTACTAAATTTGTTTTATAGGACATGTGTATGCTGTTGTTGCACTTGAGGATAATGATGAGCAGGTTCAGTATTGGCTAGCTAGATGTATAGAACCTAAGAAAAAGTTGATATGTGATCAAGTAGATGATGATGGTTTTCAGTATCCAGTTGGGTTTGTTGTGGTGGTTGGTACATGGCTATGCAAATACTTAATAAGAAGGAATGACTTACTAGCTTATGAAGACTACCAATCAGAAAAGAAGATTATACACTATTCTCATTTGGTGGTGGCAACAAACATCAAATTAGAAAGATACAAAGGTAGACCTACTAATAAGTTATTGTGGACACTTTCAGTAGAAGAGCATGAGGCAATCATAAACGCATTGCAGAAGAGAGATGATGCAGATGGTACATTAGGTTGAATCAAATTTATATGCATGTAAGTTTGTGTTACTTGTGTGAACTCTTTTATATTTAATCATGATAATTGTTTTTCTTTGTCCCTTTAACATTTTATTTATCTACATTTGATACAATTTTGGTTTCATAAACAACATTGTATTAGTTATCTTCTTCTTAATGTTATTTTGTGAAGATTGTAATTGTGTTACAATTGAATTCTAATTTTTTATGATATATTTATTTTATTGTAATCTCTTCATAGATTAATTATAAGTTCAAAGATAGAATTATGTCTTAAATATGACCTGACTCTATATTTATCATTGAATGACAAATCTATATTTATAGTGTACTTTTTTATTTTAGTACCATGAAGTCCATGCTTTTCATACCACTACTATCCACACTAATAAACCATCAATACACTAGTAAAGCAGTGTGGTCAACTTAAGAGGAAAGTCGATACTATGTTTGTAGCTTCCTAATAATTTGGTTACCCTTAGTTCCATCAATCTATTGGATTCCTCTATGAGATTCATTTATAATTAATAATCCTTTTATATAATCATGATAATCATGATTCCTGTATGAGATTCATTTATAATTAATAAGTTGATACTTGTGTGAACTCTTTTAAATATTTAATCATGATAATTGTTTTAACATTGTATTTGTCTACATTTGATACAATTTTGGTTTCATAAACAATACTGTATTAGTTATCTTATTCTTAATGTTATTTTGTGCACATTGAATTATAAACTGTTGCACTATAAGATGATCAATCATAATGTTAATATATAAAGTCATAAATAGATCACATAACAAGTCATAAATAAAAAGTCCTCTATACAATCACATAACAATTCCTGATGACATAATAACAAGTCTTGAAATAACAATTTAATAAGGAAATGACATTAAAACAAGTCCAAATAACATAATAACAAAACAATCTATCAAATATATAATCACTAGAGTGTGCCAAATCACATAACATGACCTGATATCATAATAGCAAGGAAATGAAATAATAAAAAGTCCTATATATAATCACATAACACATAACAACAAGTCCTATATATAATCACATAATAACAAGTCTCGTGATAACATAACAAGTGTCACCATAAAAAGTACACAATACAATAACATGACATGATCTAAAATATACAATCTAAGAACTCCCGTGCATCTCATCTGCAGTCCTCTTCCCTCCACGTGAAGGTGGCTGAGATGAATCATCTTGTTGCATGTGGTCTTGAGATGCACCATCCTGTGTCTGTGCAATATCAGTGTCTCCACCCTCCTGTGCAGTATTAGTGACTCCACCCTCTTGTGCAGCATCAGTGTCTGCACCCTCCTGTACATTATTAAAAGATTTTACATGAGAAGAAGTTACTTGCATAATTCACTTATAAAGTAATTAAATACTAAAAAATTTAAAATAAATTACCATACGACCGTGCTCTACAATGCCCTCACTGGTACGTGGAGGTCCACTATCATGAACAAGAAAAGTGGTTGTAGCCAAGTCCTACAAAAAAAAACATTGTACATCAATTTTGATAATCCCTATAAAAGCCAAGTCCACAGTATAAACAAATTAGAAAATATTTTTGTAATCATCATGCCTCAAATGATAATGTCGATGGTTGCATCTGGCTCAACCCCACAGCCGTACCAATATTGGTAGTGGTGTGGACCTGAACAACAAATGTAAAGCATGAATCAAAATTGTATATATACATAAATTATAAAGTATATATATATAGACTACAAGATTATCACAGAAAAGTATACATGTGATGCAGGCAAAGTAACTGATGGTCGAAGGCGTACATGTGATGCACCATCAAACAATCCAGAAGCCTACAATTGCAAAAAATAACGAACATGAATCAAAGTTGTACTTAAATTAGTAAGCATGTAAACACTTCAAATTAATGGATGAAAAACATACTAGTGGTATATGAGGCTGAGCCTCAGTGGTCCATGGGTCACGTGAAGAACTACCCACCTCAGTGCTACATGAAGCACCCTACAAAATTGAAAAAACATATCATATGTAAATCATTACATTAAAAAATTTATTGTTTATTTGAAATTTACATATCAATACAATGTATCTAGATGAAAGTGCATACTGTAAATGGGGCACCAACATCTCTAGGTATTGAGGTAACATGTTGTCAGTTCCTCAATGATGTGGTATGATCCATCCTCTGTTCAGAAAAAATTGACTCATGTTATGGTTCATATGTGTATATATAAGGAATTTAATATTGCACTGTAAATTATACAAATAAATTTGTACCTCTATAGGCTAATCATCGTTTGCCCATAGGAGATCAACATGCGAAGAGATGACATCAACATGTGCAACCTCCTCGATATCATCATAACCACCATGGGCATCATCAACATCATCAAAATCACCATCTCCTCTAGGGGTAGCCTCACTCTATGGACCCCTACATACATCCCCACAGCTCGTGCAAACATGTGCTAAGCAGGGGGCAGCCCTCACCTCCTGCAACTACTATACCAAATTGCCCGATAGGGCACTCAATGAACCTAGAGCAGAATCCACTGCTCGATGATGGGCAGGTGCTGGAACAATTGGTGATGGAAGAGGAACCAATGGATCATCGCGCACATGGTTTCTAACCCTATCACTCAATTTTGCTCCTAGCCTATCCTGGGGCATGCCTCTCCCAACCCCGTGAAAGGATCTAATATCAAAGTAATTGGGCTTTTTGGCCAATTAAAATTCTGCCCATAATTTCTTCAAAAAATACATCGGGAACTCATGATTGGAGTGTGGTGGATGGTCAAAGACCATCCACCATCGCTCCCAAAAGTGGGTAGCAATGCCCGGGTTCCTACACCATCGAATAGAGATCCGTGGCTTCTTTGGATCTATCTCTTCACCCGTCTTAGGGTTCACAAAATATTTTTTCGAATCTTTCTTTGTTATTTTGAAGTCATTAACTTGTTTGTATGTGAGGCCATCAGCATAAAATGCATGCAATCCCTCACGCCAACTACAATAGCTATCTAGCTTGCTATCTAATGCCTACATAGACTGTACAATGTCTTGCATACTATCTACAAGGTGTAACAACTAAGGAGGTGGATGAGGCTCATGCCTAATAGTATGAATATCTCTAATCAAAGCATCGATATTTGTCCTAATTGTTTGTCTCAATTGATCGAGTGGAGGTGGAGGTGGAGGTGGTACTAGACCTAATAGCTCATCTATCTCAAACTCATCCATCATGTGAAAATAATTTGCATATATATACAAACATGAAAATTTACAATTACAACTACAATTACAAACATGAAAATTTACAAACTTGAAAATTTACAATTACAATTACATTGAACATGAAAATTTACAATTACAAACTATTTAATTTACATTTCACCTTCCAAAAAAACTTATAATTAAATACAATTTAGCAACTTAAATATAAAAAAAGGAAACTCACATATAGATCTATAATATTATTAATAGGTGGGTAATAATAAGCATCATTTAAGAAATAATATCCACTTAAATCAAAGTATAAGAAGAATTCTACAAAATAAAACATCATAATGCCCATGCAACTCAAACAATACTTTTTAACATCTAAAGATGAATTAACTTATAAGTTCCATCAAAATCATAAAAACAATCATAAGTTATATCTATGAACTTGTCAATACACGTACTACTTTGTTGTGTTCTTTTCTAGAGTCATTGGATGATTTAGTGATCGCAACTAGTAGTACTACACTAAGTTGAAGCTTGAATAAATGACCATTTTTTGTGATTTCACATTCTAGTCATTTACTTGGACATCTTGGCACTTGAAAATGACCGTCTTACATGAGATGAATTTGTTTGATATGTTTTATATGTATTGATTTTATTGATCTTTTAAGGTTTTATTTGAGGAGGTATCATAGGTTTCTCGATTCATCCTTTTGTGGTAAAATTAGAAAGGGATAACTATGATTCTTTTGTAAAATGGTATCTTGATAAGTTTTAAGGTGGTGTAATCATTTTCCTTTTATGTATGGAGTCATACCTAAACTAGAAACACTAGAAATTATATAATCTTGGTGTAACATCATTGACCATGTAGGAGTGATTTGATCTAACTTATCAAGATCATGATTCTATGTGTATTGCATTGGATATTGATTTCCCCCACACACTTTGGAATAGACTTTAGGAGATCCATAGAGACCCTCATATCTCTCCATTCCTAGAGGATCCTATTGTAGATTGTTTCATTCCATTTGTACTAGATGAAGATCACATACCCTTCGATGGTGATACTTAAGAGGAAATTTATTATATCTGATTAAATAATTTATTTACTAAAGATCAAATTTTATTTACATATTAAATAATTTTCAAAATATATTTTAATTATGTACATCAATTATATCAATTAGAATAAACATTTGGTAATGAAATACAAGCAATTATCATAAAAAAATTAGAATCAATTCATTCTAAATGTAAAATGATACATACACATATAAATATAAAATCAATTTTTTAATTTAATATATACTTGGAAAAATAAATTTATATAGACATGTAAATTTTTAAGTAATTTAGTGGGGTTTATATAATGAAACCTATCCAAGAAAATTTGTCATATATTAGAATACATAACTCATCTAAATTAGATTATTTGGGATAACTATGATTCTTTTGTAAAATGGTTTCTCTATTGATTATTTGGTTGCAATTATTAATCTAAATATTAGATCATTAATAAAAAATAATATATAATATAATTTGTAAATATTTAATTAATATTATTATTAGAAATATATTATTATTATGTATATTATTAATGTTGTTTTATATATAATAAATTAATAATAATTAAAACTATTGAATGCATACTTAAATGATTGAAACTAATTCTTTTCCAAGATTCTAATTACATATAAAAGAAAACTACTGAGTGACGAGGGTAATTGACAAGCCTATAATTAGGTATTGCGATTTGAATTTACTCAAACATATCAAATCTAACGGGATTGATAGGACAAATTAATCACTTCAAAATTTGAAAATCCAATTCAATTGAATAGTTTGGTATGCATCTAGCTCGACATATTTTTCCTTTTGTTATTAATAAAAACAATAAAACCATTTTAGTTATGGATATTTCCATGTTAACCTTGTCTACAACACTTATAATGCATATCTCACAATTTTTAGTTTGAAAATTAAATGTAATGGCCAATAATACTTACTACAACTTATGGGGCATTGGGGTTCTTTCAAGTGTGTTTTATGTAAGGAAATTAGTGAGATTATGATCATCCTTTTGTGCAATGTGAATTTGCAAAAACAATATGGAATTCATTTTTGCAAAGATGGGGTATTGAATGGACGATGCCACACAATCTCCCTAATATTTTGGACTATTTGAAATTTAATATGTCTAGTCCTATCTTGTGGTTCATTTAGAATTAAACTCCTATCATCATCATTTGGCCTATCTAGCTAGAAAGGAACATGCGAGTTTTCAAGGATAAGGAAAGAGTAGTTAGTACAATATGGGATCTAGTGGAGAGGTCTCTCTAGTCAAACTTGGTAGTGTTCATATTAAGATGATTAGGAAGTAAAGAGGAAGAGATGGCTTGGGTGGATGCTTGGCTGAATTTTAGGTGGCATGGTGGGCCAACAATAGAGGTTGATTAGGTGACCAATCTAGGTGTGGGGCAGAAGGATAAAGATGGGTTTTTTGATGTGAAGCAATTATAAAAGGAACATTAATCCATGGTGTCCAACTCAATTGCTTAGGACATGAAAACGTTAAAATTTTTGACACTAAATATAGCCACCAACGAATGCTTAAGGTGGTTGATAACATAAATGTTTAGGGTTTTAATTAAAGATTATAATTTAGGGTTTAGGGTTTAGGGTTTAGGTTTAATCAACCAAGATAGTCAAATTTCTCCTAGGACTTGTTTGTTTTTTTCTATTTAGGGTTTAGTGTTTTTTTTTCTGTTCAGGGTTTATTGTCTGTTTTTTATGTCTAATGTTTATTGTTCATTTACGTTTTTGTTTTTTGTTTTTTTCCTATGGCTTTTACTATTCATGTTTTTGGTAATATTTGAAAACTAAAAACTATTTTAAACATGAAATCAAATAAAATAAAAGATGATTTTCGAACTTTAAAACATAAAAATAAAAAAATAACAATACATTAACATTTTTTTATGAAAAACAATAAAAATAAATAAAATAGAATATAAAAAATAAAACTAAATACCTGGAAGGAGGTAAAACTGGTCTAGGGGGTCAACTGGGTTGAAAAAAATGGGTACTCGTGCTCCTCAGAAATGCCTACCCATTTTTCAAACAGTAAAAATGATAGAAAATGGTTTAAAAAAAAAATTAAATACATTTTAAAAATGGATGCCCATTTTTTTCAAATCGAGCGCCCGATTTGAAATAAATGGGCACCCGTTTAGCTTCGGGCACCCATTGCTAAATGGGTGCCCGTTTCTTTATGGCTTGGGCACCCGAAGCTAAACGGGTGCCCGATTTGTAAAAATCGGGCACCCGTTTCTAGTGGGTTCATTTCCCAACCCGCAGACTTTCGCGGGATTTGGACCCAACTTTGTGCGTTTACCCATTTCATCCTCTTTTCAGGACATCACCCTTCATGTTGATGATTTTTTTAAATCTAAATTTGATGAAATGAAAAGGGCTCATTAAGAAAATTGTCAAATTTCTACCGATATAAGATTTTCCTTATTTTGAATTTAATAGATAATTATTATTGATTTTCTACATGCACTATGTGTAAATTCCTAATTGATAGGCTAATTGAAAATCATCTATAAATTTTAAACAATTTCACATTTTTTGAATCTAAAAGATGCCTCACACTTTATGCTTCACAAACTATAGGTTTTAAAAAATGAATTTCATAAATGTTTGAACAAGTTAGGGTGGCTAGACAATTACTTTTTAATAATTTTAAATATTTATACTTATAAATTCATAACTAATTATTTACTTACTAAAAAAATACAAAAATCCCCCGTGTCATCTACTTATATTGAAACATTTGTTTATAAAAAATTCTAGTACTTAGATTGGTTGAATAGACATGTTCTTTTTAGTTTCTTTCTTCAAAAAGTTTTAGTACTACTACATTGAATTTCAAATTTTCACAAAATAAATTTACAGTTTTCCAAAAAATAACTAGTAGCCTGCAAATTACATTTAATTTTCTACAATTTCTACTCCTACATATTTTCTAAATTATGCTAATAACCTACTGAAATTTTATGTGAATTTTCTTAACTCTATTTTCTGAAATTTTTGTTGCCACTTAGAGGCCTAGCTTGGCCCATCATGATCCTATGCTAACCCTTATGCTAATCCATTGTGGGCTACTAGGGAATGTAATAGAACTATGAGCTTGTTAAAATTTTGGACTTATTGAGGAATTGATATTAGCAATGACAATGGTTTCTAGAACCATTGACTAGACATAAAATGGCCATTTATCTATTATTTTCCAGAATTAAACTAGGAGTACCCATTTACAGACCAAACTCAAAGACTATGTATATTGAAGGATAATTTATTAGAAAATTATAACATAGATGAATCCAACTATTTCTCACCAATTGATCTAAGGTAGTGCATTTTTATTCTATTAAAATGGTAATTCTTACTAGATTGAGCATTTACCCTTTATAGTAATTCCAATACATGTAAACTAGATCTAAATCTTAGATTTATTTACAATAATGGCATTGTGACCTTTCAACCAACACAAATTGGAGGGAAAATAGTACTAGACATATTCCTTAAGGTTTTGAACTTTAGCATTATATTTATTAAAACAAGCCTCACCAAGCTCAATAATAGCTAAATATAAATTTGAGGATGCTTAATTTCTCTCTATAAGAGCTTATTTTCATACTTATGTGCATAAAAATAAGATTTATAGGTTGCCCCCTAATCAAAAGAAACACAAACTCAATCTTCTAAACAAAACAAATAAATCTTGTAACAATCAATAGAAGAGGATTATGACCCAAGAAAACTTGAAGAAATTATAATATATTTCTATTTTTGTAGTGAACATGTCAGTTCTTTTATGCAAGTGTGGAGATTACATCTCCCAAGGTTTAAAAATGATATTTTTTTAGTTCTTGTGCTTCAAATTCTAATATTTGTATGCAATTAAAAAAATTAAGTAGAGAAAGCTATTGAAGAAGAATTCAAAGATAATCCATGGAAATGAACACAAAATTTAATAAATACAATTTTAAGTTTGTTAAACAATGTGAAGGCTCCAAAAAGAGGTGAAACTCTTAAGCTAATTAGATTGTCGGTGACTCATTATTTGAATATTCTTAATTAAAAATTTAACTTTTTTTTAATTGCATATATCAATTTTAAATATCTTGCTCATCTAAGCTTCAACATGATATCAATACAAGCTCCTTACAACAAAACACACTAGAAATCACCAATTGAAGATCAAGAGGTGCTACTCAGAAATCCACTTTTATCTAGAAACTAACTCCACATTAGATGCCAACTATGGAAGACCAAGTGTCACAACTTAGAATTCCTCTTTAGATGTCCCTATGGAGAATTGAACTTGAGTCTCAACAATGAAAATTCAACATTTTAATAAATTAAGTTCAACACCTTGGACTAAATTTCACATTTCAACTTTGCAAAAGATACATATTGGATTCACGGACAAAAAATTCTATCTTATAATTTGTCAATATGTTCAAAAAGTAATAAGTGCTTAGAAAACTTCAATTTGTTAGTATTTTCCTGACAATAGTTACAAATAAATTACATATTTGAAAATTAGAAACAAAACCCTACTTTTCATACCTGTTTTTATAATATGTTGATAAATATATTGTCTAGAAGTATTTCTAATGCTTACCTCAACTCTAACAAACACTAATTTTCACAAAAGAAAGATACCGCTATTTTGGCCAAAAAGTGGGTCTATTATCTTGGACTTACCCACCACTTATTTTTTAAAGGAACTCAATATCTTAAGGGTTTGCAATGTACTATTACATGTCAAATAATGGAAATAGAGAGTTGGATGGATATTTTCATCTTATGCAACCATTACTACGATTGACCAAGCTATGATGTAACTTTGTTGATTTAAATTTGATAGAAAAAATAAATTGAATGTAACATACAGATATCGATTATTTATTCAATTTCTATTACATCATGATTCACTTCAATATAGAGATTCTATTCTGATCTGCATAAACAAGACAAAAAAAGTATTTTATAGAGATTGCAGCTTCTAAAACACAACAATTCACTACATCACAAATAAGAAAACTTCTAAACTGTAAAAAATGTAATACATGAAATTTTACCAAAATTACAAAAAAAAACATTAATTTAGAATCTCTCTTTAGAAATTCTAACTGCATTCTTGATATTACTAGTATCATCTTTATTTGCAAGCTTACATCACTATCCAAGAAACCCTCAATGTAGAATAATTTTAGCACATGTATGTATTTTACTATATTTTCCACCTTAATCATACATAAATTTTTGACCTTGTCCCTTTGATTTGTTGAAATGACAATCTCATAGGTTGAAGAATCTTTTTCTTCATCATATTTCAAACATAACTCTTTGACCATGTTTTTAATTTTTTTTGAGATGTCAATCTCCCTTGCTAGAGAATCCCTCTCTATTATATGCATAGGCGATTGGGGTAATTGCTTCAAAATTTCTCCCAAAAATTCACATGCTAATAAAAAAACAAAAATGAAAAAAAATTATCCATGTCTCCAGAAGATGAACAATGAAACAAAATGAGTAATCCTTGATGTCGAAATTTTAGTCCAAGTCTTGTGGCATGCCAAAACACAAGAATTAGTCTCTCAAACTGACACAATACCAAAGACTAGTATGTCTGCCCAATTCATCTTCACACTAGTACCAACATTAATTCTTCACACATTTAGTTTTGTTCATACTATTCATGAATTAGCACCATCTGCTGACTGTTTGAGAGAAATTTTCTATAAATAGGAAATAAATTAGCCAAACATTGCATACAATTGACAAGGCAGTGAAGGCAATGGCAGCTACAAGAAGCACGCCTTACTCTAAAAAGAAGAAGTTGGTTGCTAAAGACTATGCTCCCAAGACCTTGGACCGGGAAATCAAATTGGACATTCCTCTTAATGTCCTAAAGGAGAAGCGGGGGACTCTGCCTAAAGATGTGGATAATTGTTTACAAAAGGAAAGTTCTCTAGTGAATCTGCTGATGGAAGTGACTAGAAGCCAAGAGAACTACTGGAAGTGGGTGTGGAAGTTGATTGACAACATCAAAGAGGGGATTAAGGAGATAATTGATATCTTCACTGATTCACCTGAGCCTAGCAAAATAGAGAAGGTCATGATCATGACCCAGAACCTTTCCCGTGATGTCGAGGTTATGAAATGTAAACATGAGCAAAGAATTGAGAAGTTTGAGCAGTCTATGGAAGAGATCAAGAATAACCATAGCAATCTGGTTGACATAAGCAAGGAGGCCATGAATAATAGTATGGAGGGGCTGGAAAATATCAATGCCATGGTGGCGGAGTATAGATCCAATCCTATTGATAGTGATCCTGTTGACAGTAACAGAAAGAAAGATTTGGGCGGTGTTGTTGGTGGAAATAAAACTACAGGCCCTAGTTCTAGGACAAGAAGCAGGAGAAGCAATAAGGATACCTCCAGGTTCATTATGAAGGAATTGGAGGAAATCAACAAGGATACCATCCAGAAAAACAAGGAGCTAGTGCACTCACTTAATTGAGTGTTTGTCTGTGTTTTGTTTTGTTGCCCATTATTTCTTTTTGCTTTTGTGTTCGGTCTGAGGTGTTCCCTTGTTTTGATGTTGGTTTTTGTTTGGTTGGCTAATGGCCAAATTCTCTAAAACTCTTGGTTTCGGGTCCATGTAAAACCCATTTATCTTTATCAAAAACTAGTAGCCTACAAATTAAATTTAATTTGCTACAATTTCTAATCCTAAATATTTTCTAAATTATCCTAATAACCTATTCAAATTTTATGTGAATTTTCTTAACTCTATTTTCTGAAATTTTTGTTGCCACTTAGAGGCCTAGTTTGGCCTATCATGATCCTATGCTAACCCTTATGCTAATTCATTATGGACTACTAGGGAATGTAATAGAACCATGAGCTTGTTGAGAGTTTGGACTTGTTGAGGAATTGATATTAGCAATGACAATGGTTTCTAGAACCAATGACTAGGCATAAAATGGCCATTTATCCATTTTTTTCCAAAATTAAACTAGGAGTACCCATTTACAGACCAAAATCAAATATTATGTATATTGAAGGATAATTTATTAGAAAACTATAACATCGATGAATGCAAATCTTTCTCACCAATTGATCTAAGGTAGTGCATTGTTATTCTATTATGATGGTAATTTTTACTAGACTGAGCATTGCCCTTTGTAGTAATTCCAATACATCTAAACTAGTTCTAAATCTTAGATTGATTTACAATAATGTGTTGGAAAATGCACACTCCAATGAGAAATTGTAGGTGATTGAAGGTATTGTCATTGATGGCAACCTTGCAATCATGTGATACCGGCAGGCAGACACAGGCACCAACACCAGCACACTCTACACCGGCACACAGAACACCGACAACAAAAAGGAAGAATACCAACATCCTGGCCGACAACAATTTTGTATTAATGTATTTTGTAATTAATTGTAAAATCTTTTGTAAGCTGACATAGCAGATTATAATATTAGTCATATATGTATGAGATCATTGTAGATCATTTTGTAGATAGGAGATAGGATGTGAAGTATGGAAAAGTAATAGCAGACCTAATATGTGAATTATTGGTTAAGGGTTTATGTTGTAACAGAGCTTAAACTGGTACTGAATCTGGCATAGGGGATGCTAATTGGAAGTAGTACAAGACACTGGATTAGTATAATCCATTTTTGTAAGTCAGTGTGACTTCTTTTGTAATTGAGCAATGAGCTCTATGCACTTGGCCTTCCTGCATTTGCAGGCCCCTATTATAAGAGTAATATTCCCTTATTGGCTAGTAAGCGAATATTGTGGGTCATAAATCCCATTGAGGTTTTTCCCACACCGGGTTTCCTCGTTAAAATACTGTGTTATGGTGTGCTTCTCATGTTGTTGTTATTGTTCTTATTTACTACATTATTTCTAGTTTACCGGTACTCAAGTTTAATATGCTTTTCATGTTTTAAATCAAGTAATTTGATATACCGGTTAGATATTGATTCACACCCCCCCCCCCCCCTGCCTCTTAGTATCTTTGGGAATCCTAATAATTGGTATCAAATCCTGGTCCTCTATTTTCAAAAGCCTAACAACTTGAGGAAAATCTTGTCACCGGTAGAGATGGAAAACTTGAGAAAGCAATTGGAAATAACTCTTACAAACTATGATGTAGAAAAAGTAAAGAATATCAAACTTGAGGATGATCTGAAGGCTGCTCAGGATTTTATTCAAGCACTTCAAGAGAATTTTACTATTGCAAGGAACACGAGTAGAGAACTTTGTGAAAAGATGCAGAATGAGGAAAATGAAAAGGAAACTCTCAATGATTTGGGAAACAAGCTAAGATAAGAAATCAGTACAACAAAGATTGAGATATAGGATATGACTATGAGATTCTGTAAAGAAATTGAAGACAGAAAGAAGAATGAAGAAGACTTGGTTAGAAGACTAAATGATGCTGGAAATGAAAACACAAGACTCAGTCATGAAAATGATATGTTGAAGACAGATCTAATGCACACACAAAATGATAGAACTGAACTCATGAGATAGAAAGGAATCTTGGAGAATGAACTAACTACTGCAAATCAACATAAGGAGAAATTCAAGAAAAGTTTAGAATAACTTGGTGACATGCTGAAGAATCACAAACCTAATGGTGATACAAATGGCCTTGGTTTTTAAGTTGGTGAAAGCTCTGGTACTGCAAACAATCATGATCATAGCAAACCAGTAAGACAACCTACTGCTTACAAATTTAATGGCAAATGCTTTAACTGTAACAAGTATGGTCATAGAGAAAATCAGTGTAGATCTAGAAATCATCAGAATACTAATACACCCACCGGTCAATGTTCTAAATGCAACAAAGTTGGTCATAATTCAGAAAATTGTAGAATGAATTTAAGATGTTATATTTGTGGAAGATTTGGACACTTGTCTAATCAATGTAGAACACATACCGGCATACGATATGGGAAATCTATTTAGAAGAACAATGTGACTTGTTATGCCTGTAACAAAATTGGACATATTGCAAAATTTTGTAGAAGTAAGGCATCACCGGCAAATACCAAAGGTCCTAGTTTGAAAGGTAAAGAAAAGGTTGAAGAGGTAAAGCAAGAATTCTCAAAACAATGGATCAGAAAGTCAGATTAGAATGTTGAAGGGAATGCCCCTCCACCAGCCGAATAGAGTAACACTCCACCAATAGGAGACTCTTCATCTAACTGAAGGAAAATCCTTCGGGGCTTTAGCAACAAAATGAAAACATGCTATTATTCCCTCGGTTGATGGTGAGAAGTTAAAATTACTTCTATACCGGCAGATGAGTTAAGTTGTGACTTAATTGGTGAGCATTAAATGTGGTAGTTGGAGAAAATAACATTATAAAGCAAATGTTTTGGCTCCTTTTTCATTCACCGAGCATTCAAATCTTTGAGAGCATGAAAATTCCCAAGTGAAGGCAAAACAAGTGAAAAAGTGAAGCAATCCATCAAAGAATTCATCCATAAGGAAGATTGAGGTATTTATAGCTATGGCATCTTCATCCACTCCTGAATTTATTGCAAACCCTATTGTTGTTGAGGTTATTAAGCGCCCTAGACCTGTATTCCAAATGGTTCCCAAAATTGCAAAGAAAGATGATAGCATAGGTGCATTTTCTCAAATTCCTAAGGGAGTAGTATATACTAAAGATGCTAGGATGTATATACATTATCATATTGAGGAATTTAGTGATGATGAGATCAAGAATATGTATAAGACTATGATTTGTGATGAGCTTGGAAATGTCAAGCCGGAACATAAAATAGTGGAAACCCTAGGTTTTACTGAAATCCTTAGTATCTCAGATTTTCCCAAGGATATCATAAGGATTGTGTTAAGCAGAGTACATGGTGAATTTTTCTGGTTAGATTCAATTCATAAAACTACAAAAGAAGCGGTAAAAATTGTAACAGGGTTACCCTCCACCGGTAATAGACCTGACAAAACAAAGAAGGTCTCAAATGACACAGTGATAAACCTAACCAGTGCAACATTTGATAAAAGGTCTTTAAGGGTAAACGATGTAAAAGACATAAATGTCAGATTTATCAGTATGATCTTAGGTTATAAGGCTACACATGCAATTAGGTTGAGCTCAGTTTCTAGTCTATGTATCAAAAGTGCCTATGATATAGTTAATGATAATGCAAGGATAGATGTATGTGAACGACTCAAAGATGAGTTGATAGACAATCTAGGAAAGATTAAAAGAGATAAGAAAGGAAAATTCAGATTTGGAAATTTCCTTGTTTGTCTGATGTTGTACATAACAAAACAAGTACCCGGTATTGGTGCAAGAGATTTTGGTTTTGACATTCCAATAGGAAAACAACTATTGGATCTATTGAACAATATGGGAGAAAACTGAGAGAAAAACCTAAATGAACATTTTCAAGCATTGAAGAATCACATGAAAACTAGAGTAAGACTGTCACAAGCTATTGTGGATAAATATCAGAAGGAAATTTGTTTTGTGATCAAGAAAGATGAAATCAGGATGGAGGCAGTTGTCCCTAGAACTATCTGGGTAACTGAAATGGGCTATGAAATAGATGACAATATCATTGAAACTTATGCAAAAGCCCTCCTTGAAGCACCAAATGAACCTACTAAGGAAGTTTTTGGAAATGCTGAAACAATAGAAAGTGGAATTTAATCAAGGAAAAGGATTAAAAAGGTTGAAGCAACCGTAAGGAAAGGAACCCGACAGGCTAAAGCAATCAAGGAAGATGTTTTGAGACAAACTGGTATAAGTGAAAGTGAGTTGGAAGCACCTCAATTGGAAACTCATCTTTCATCGGTTGGAACTTCTTCTGAGAGTGATATACCGACAATATTTAAAAGGGTAGAAAGGAAAAGAAAACCCACACTAGTACCCTCTCCTACACCAAAAAGAACCAGACAAAAACAACAAGCAGTAAGGCCCCCAACAAAGAAAATGACTCCTAAGAAGGAGAAGGTAAAACAAGATATCGCTCCAATAGACAAACTTCTTAGTAAAATTATAAAGGATGGCAAGTTGAAGAACATCAACAAAATATACAATACACTATTAGCTAATGATAAGGAAAGCATAGAGAACAGTGTAATTTTACACTTAGATATATACAAGAAATTTTTGATGGAAGTTGTTGATGAAATTCCAAATGATCTGTATAGGAGACTTGAAGCTAGAAGGTTAGCCATCACTGAGCTGGACAAGAAAATTAAGATTGAAAAACTACTTGCAGTACATCCAGTCAACTCAACTGATGAAATTGATAAACTAATCAGTGAAGCAAACTGGACAATATTCTCTAATGCTCATAGGCATGTAGCACTGATGGCAGGTAAAGTAAAGGAAGTCTTTGAGGAAACAACAGATGCATGGGATATATTCTTTGTGGAAAAAGAAAAATAGGAAGAATTACTCAGACCAAAAACTATTAAAGCATATCAAAAGGACAGAGATAAGGGGAAAGGTAACGTAGGTGGACCTCCAAGCCTTAAAATAACTGACAATATGCCCCCACCTCTTTTAAATATTCCATCGGTAGATACTACTGACAGTCAACTGGCCACAGAGAGTATGAAGACTCCACTAGAGGATACAAATCGTGAGTCTAAAATTTTGTATACTGTGAATGTAGACACCCAAGAAGTAAATGTTGTGGTTGATAGAGAAACCACTGAAGATAAGGAGGAAGATGTGACTACCAAGTCACCGGCTGCAGAGGTTAAGATAAGCATAGAAAAACCTACATAAGCAGAACAACCGGCTGAGGATACCACTGAGAAACCATCTGAAGAACCGACAAAAGAGAGTTCAGAGGTACAAACTGAGTCTACATATCAGAAACCAATAGTTGAAAGCTTAGAAAAACCTTCTGAGACATAGATAAAGAAACCGAAACAGGTACATGTTGAAGCACAGGTTCAGACAGAGACAGTGCCACCAGCCCAAACTGAAAAGCATAAACCTTTGTTTGTAGAAATGCAAACACAAACTGACCTACCAAAGGTCGAATCAAGTAACGTGATTAACACAACTGGTAGAATGCCTATTGTAAAGACTGTTGGACAAACATCTAGTACATCTATGGTAGAATTCAGACCTACAAATATAACAGAGGTCTTGTTGGATTCAATAAAGAAGATCATAGAATGTAATGCACAAGCCTATAAGGCTATTGATGATACAATTCCAATTCTTAAATTAATAGCACCAAAGTGCATTGTTGATAATAAGGATTCTTTAGGTCAACTAGACACATTGTCTAAGTTCATCACCGACAACATATTGACTATTGATCAAATAAATGAGGATACATTAAAGGAAATAATGATTAAAGAAAAAGAGAAATTCTTTGAGGAAATTGTGAAGAAGAACAAGGAGAAAATGGATACCCTATTGTCGGAACTTAGAGAAATAATTTTTGACTTCAAGAAACTATATAGGGACACTTGTAAGACAAATATTTTAACAAAAGACCTTGACAAAGAAATCAGCAAAGCACAAGACAAGATTAACAATATTGCTGACAATCTGATAGGATCATCAGACTCATTTTTTGAGATAGAAAAGAAGATTGCAGAGCTAGAAGAGAAAATCAAGAAGTTAGAGAATGACAAACATAGAATAAAGGATAAAGCAAAAGACTTGAAATGCAGACTTGGTCCAAGACTAGAATACCTCATTTCTTTGAGAAAAGAAATATCTGAGGCTCTGGTTCCTGGACTGAAGACACCGGCAGAGAAAATGCACATACTCACCAGTATAGTGCAGAGAACACAAGAGGCAATAAAAGATGACAAAACATTTAGTAATGGTATAAATTTGATTTTGACAGATATCTTTCAGATTGTAACCCATCGGTTACAAGAATCCAAGTAGGACTCCTCTGACAGCGAATGATAACCTTTGTCATTGATATCAAAGGGGGAGTAGTGTGATGAGAAAAATGGTCAGAAGGAAGTAGAGATTATCTGCTCAGGGGGAGCACACATTTTTGGACATACAATTTTTTTGGCAAATAATTTTTGGACTTCAGTTTTTGGATGCATTCTTGAATTTTTCTCATGAGTGTTGTCATCAATGCTAAAGGGGGAGATTGTTGGCAAATGCACACTCCAATGAGAAATTGTAGGTGATTGAAGGTATTGTCATTGATGGTAACCTTGCAATCATGTGATACCGGTAGGCAGACACAGGCACCAGCACCGACAGACTCTACACCAACACACAGAACACTGGCAGCAAAAGGGAAGAATACTAGCATCCCGATCAGCAACAATTTTGTATTAATGTATTTTGTAATTAATTATAAAATCTTTTGTAAGCCGACATGGTGGATTGTAATATGACTCATATATGTATGATCTCGATCATTGTAGATCATTTTGTAGACAAGAGATAGGATGTGAAGTATGGAAAAGTAATAGAAGACCTAATATGCGAATTATTGGTTAAGGGTTTATGTTGTAATAGAGCTTAAGCCAATATTGAACCTGGCATAGCATATGCTAATTTGAAGCAGTACAAGACACTGGATTAGTATAATCCATTTTTGTAAGTCAGTGTGACTTCTTTTGTAATTGAGTAGTGAGCTCTAAGCACTTGGCCTTCCTGCATGTGTAGACCCCTATTGTAAGAATAATATTCCCTTATTGGCCACTAAGTGAATATTGTGGGTCACAAATCCCACTGAGGTTTTTCCCACACCAGGTTTCCTCGGTAAAATACTGTGCTATGGTGTGCTTCTCATGTTGTTTTTATTGTTCTTATTTACTGCATTATTTCTGGTTTACTGGTACTCATGTTTAATATGCTTTTCATGTTTTAAATCAAGTAATTTGATATACTGGTTAGATACTGATTCACCCCCCCTCTCAGTATCTTTGGGAATCCTAACATAATGGTATTGTGACCATTCAACCAGCACAAATTGGAGGGAAAATAGTACTAGACATATTCCTTAAGGTCTTGAACTTTAGCATTATATTTATTAAAACAAGCCACACCAAGCTCAATAAAAGCTAAATATAAATTTGAGGATTCTTAATTTCTCTCTATAAGAGCCTATTTTCATACTTATGTGCACAAAAATAAGATTTATAGGTTGCCCCCTAATGAAAAGAAACACAAACTCAATCTAAACATAACAAATAAAACTTGTAACAATCAATAGAAGAGGATTATGACCTAAGGAAACTTGAAGAAATTATAATATATTTGTATTTTTGTAGTGAACATGTCAGTTCTTTTATGCAAGTGTAGAGATTACATCTCCTAAGGTTAAAAATGATTTATTTTTGGTTCTTGTGCTTCAAATTCTAATGTTCATATGCAATTAAAAAAAATTAAGTAGAGAAAGCTACTGAAGAAGAATTCAAAGATAATCTAGGGAGATGAACACAAAATTTAATAAATACAATTTTAAGTTTGTTAAACAATGCAAAGGGTCCAAAAAAGAGGTGAAACTCTTAAGCTAATTAGACTGTTGATGACTCATTATTTGAATATTCTTAATTAAAAATTTTACTTTTTTTGAATTGCATATATCAATTTTAAATATCTTGCTCATCTAAGCTTCAACATGAGACCAATACAAGCTCCTTACAACAAAACACACTAGAAATCACTAGTTGAAGATCAAGAGGTGTTACTTAGAAATCCACTTTTATCTAGAAACTAACTCCACATTAGATGCCAACTATGGAAGACCAAGTGTCACAACTTAGAATTCCACTTTAGATGTCCCTATGGAGAATTGAACTTGAGTCCCCACAATGGGAATTCAACATTTTAATAAATCAAGTTCAACACCTTCGACTAAATTTTACATTTCAACTTTGCAAAAGATACATATTTGATTCACATACAAAAAATTCTATATTATAATTTGTCAATATGTACAAAAAGTAATAAGTGCTTAGAAAACTTCAATTTGTTAGTATTTTCCTGACAATAGTTACAAATAAATTACATATTTGAAAATTAGAAACAAAACCCTACTTTTCATATCTATTTTTATAATATGTTGATCAATATCTTGTCTAGAAGTATTTCGAATGCTTACCTCAACTCTAACAGACACTAATTTTCACAAAAGAAAGATACCGCTATTTTGGCCAAAAAGTGGGTCTATTATCTTGGACTTACCCACCACTTATTTTTTAAAGGAACTCAATATCTTAAGGGTTTGCAATGTACTATTACATTTTAAATAATGTAAATGGAGAGTTGGATGGATATTTTTAACTTTTGCAACCATTACAATGATCGACCAAGCTATGATGTAACTTTGTAGATATAAAGTTCAATAGAAAAAAAAAATGAATTCAACATATATCTATTATTTATTCAATTTCTATTACATCATGATTTGCTTCAATATAGAGATTCTATTTTGATCCGCATAAACAAAACAAAAAGATAGTATTTTATAGAGATTGCAACTTCTAAAACACAACAATTCACTACATCACAAATAAGAAAACTTCTAAAATGTACAAATTATCATACATGAAATTTTACCAAAATTACTAAAAACATTAATTTAGAATCTATCTTTAGAAATTCCAACTGCATTCTTGATATTACTAAAAACATTAATTTAGAATGTCTCTTTAGAATAATTTTTCTTAGCACATGTATGTATTTTGTATTTTACTTTTGACTTATTCCCTTTGCTTGGTTGAAATGTCAATCTCATAGGTTGAAGAATCTTTTTCTTCATCATATTTCAAACATAACTCTTTGACCATGTTTTTAAATTTGTTTTGAGATGTCAATCTCTTTTGCTAGAGAATCCCTGTCTATTATATGCATAGAAGATTGGGATAATTACTTCGAAATTTCTCCCAAAAATTCACGTGCTAAAAAAAAACAAAAAAATGAAAAAAAAATCTTCATGTATCCAGAAGATGAACAACGAAACAAAACGAGTACTCCTTGATGTGGGAATTTTAGTCCAAGTCTTGTGGCGTGCCAAACATGAATTTTTCACACGTTTAGTTTCGTTCATACTACTCATGAATTAGCAGCATCTGCTGACTGTTTGAGAGAAATTTTCTATAAATAGGAAAGAAGCACACTTGTGCTACTTCTGCTGGTTGGAGTTAGCGTGAGTTGTTTTAGCTTTCTGTTTTCTGCGTTTCAGTTGTTTAGTTGTTTTAAGTCTAGTTTAGTTGTGGAGGATACAAGAAAAAGTGATACGTAGGCATGGTTTAATATTTCATGCAATTACTTTGGTTGGCGGCGCTAGCAGCAACGTTGCGGAGTTGCAGCGTGAGCGGTGGCGAGAGAAGCTTCTAGAAGTCTCTATACCTCAAACCCTGGTGGCTCGTCTCTCCCCTCTTTCTCTAACTCAGATGCACAAGATGATTGACGCTACTTCTTTCGATGCCAACGAATTCTGCCACTCTGCCGGTTTGATTTGCCGTGAAGACGTGGATTTTCTGACGAAAGCGGGTGGTTCAAGTTTTGCGAACGCCAATGCCGAACTTGAGGAGGTCAAGGAAAACGTGTTTTTTGACAAGAAAGAGCTGCGGGAGTCGGGGGAAATGATATTACCGGATCTTAGCCCTTGCAAAAATTTGGGCGCATTTTTGCCCAGAGAGTTAGCACAGATGATGCCGCCATTTTCCACTGCAAATGTTTCTCAGATTCTGAATTTGTTGGGCATCTCGAGCGAGTCAAATATGTCCCGCATCATGGAGAGCACGTTGGAGTTGTGCGAGGAAAAGGGCGAAGAAGGAGAAGTGAAGAGGTGCAGCACATCCGTTGAGGGCATGGTGGAATTCGTGGCCTCTCTTTTTGGATCTGACGTGGACTTGCTTACTGACACGTCAGTTGTTGGATCCGGTCAGCGGGTTAAGGTTACGAAAGTGAGTAAGAGGGAGAATATTGTGGGAGGTAAACCACCCGTAACGTGTCATATCTTTGCGTTTCCTTACGGAGTGAGTTATTGTCATTCTATCAAGGGTAGTGAGGTATTTGATCTGCAGCTGGAAGTTGTGCAGGGGAATGAGAAGGTTAGGAGGAACGCTACAGCAGTGTGTCATTATTTTTCAGATGGAGCGGGAGGAAATCAGGCTTCTTGTCATCCAGTTTTCGGGGAGATGTTACTCTGGATGCCTAGGCCTAAGGGTGACTAGTTATTGCTCAAGTATAATATGGGTGGTCCTTATTACTATATGAATCTCTTCAAAAGACGTTTATAAAAAATGGGACAAAAAGTTGCATGTCCTATCTGAATTTTAATAAATGACGATTTCCAAATTTGTTTGTTGAATGTTTCTCGAATATCTATTTATTTTTATTTTATTGTTTTGTATATAATTTAAATTTCAAAATTTGTGTTTGTCATGTTCTTAAATATTCTTTTAGATTGAAAAGAAATTAAAATGAGTTGAATCAATTTACAAAATAATGTTTTAAATTATTAGAAACAATTATTTGTATAACTTAATAAGATATGTTTTTTTTTTAATTTTTTAAAGAAATTAACTATTAAAATATGTAATTAAAAAATATCTATTATTGAAACCAACGATTTTTAAATAGTTTGAGAAATAGAAAAGAAAGTAAAAATTCTAAACAAGTTTTAGAGAATTTTAAACAAACACGAAATGAAGGGCATTTTTATATCTCTTTGCATTTTTTTCGTACCTCCTTCTTCTCCTCTGTAAAGAGACTATTATTACTTCAAATCTAAAAAATAATTGTGAAAAAGATGTTCTTAATTCCAAAGAAACTCTCATCTATCTTTTAGCTAGATCCCAAATACATTTCTTTTAAAAATGGTCACAATAAAGAGGATACATATGAATCTCCTTGAATAGGGCTTACTTGGATAAAGTGCAGGTTTGAACATGCACATAATTGATGATGACTCTACCTTCCCAAATCCTTGAGTTTGGCTTGGTTTATAGTTGAATCCTCATCAATAATAATTAATACTACCAAATATATCTAGTATAAAATTCGGTTATGATAAGGAGACAATTGATGCTAAGAAGTCCATTGGGTATCAAGGGTCTATCACTTCTTTCTTTAGCAAGAGAACCATCTCTATTTCGTGGACTTCCAACCTCAATACTTGTGAAAATAATGGAGATTTATGGCATATATTATAATTATTTTAATAATATTATAACTTGTTAATTATCTTAATTTTAATGTGTAATTGATTATTTCCATTGTTAATAATTAAATAATTTTGGGAGAAAACTGACATTAAACTTTTGGGGAAAACATTTATAAGAATAATATGAGAAGTATGCATTAGATTTAAATGCATATGATATAATCTACAAGATGTAAACAATGGTATGTGAAAGTTATCTCATAACTCTAGTATATATGCACTAATAGTTCCCAAAAATAAAAAATAATTTTTCTAAAACCATGGTATCATGTAAAATCCAAATTTTAACTGTGGAGATTATGCTTAAAGAATTGTAAACAAATTGGCATTACATGGGATTAAAAATATTCTTCACTTATTCCTCTAACAACCTAAGAATGAGAATGCACCTAAAATTAATTGAAAGTCAATTGTAACCCCCACTATGTGCTCGAGGTCTCATTCATATGCATGTAGAGACTAATGCCAATATTCTAGGGAATTTTTAGTCGTAAATTATTTTTCTAATTACACCTTAATTGTAATAGTTTTCGATGACGAGTTTAGTAGTATTCTATTTTCCCAAATAATTAATTATATCTCCCTCTAGAATGATAACCTTAAATTATTGGGTTGAGTGAATGAAACAACTCAATTGTTTTACCAACTTAATATTATTAAGTTATTAGTACTTCCTAGGTCAATCAATACTCTTGCTTGTGTAACTACAAGATAATGGACTCACCTTAAAGGGGAAAATGGGTAGAAATGCAATATGACTAAATTTTTTTTTATACAATTAATATCTATTATAAATGAGAATGTCTTGTTTTTAAATATATAACTTTAAAAAAAGAAAAACCAATTTTTATAATTATCTATATTAATTTTTAAACACGAAATGTTAGAAATACTAAAATGAAATATTATTCTATTTTCTAATGAGTTTATTTTTTACTTTTTTAATTTAAAAAATTATGTGTGACCAATCTAAATATCATTATTTATATAATAAAATTTAACAATTTCATGAACTACAATTATTTTAGATCAAATTATGTGGCTTGCGCATGAGGGATTTTAAATTTACACCTTAATAAAATATTTTTCCTAAAGAAATATTGAGATAATATTTGATATATAGTATTATTGAAATCTGAAGAACTTTGGATGATCAATTTTAGTAATTTATAGACATTTCTTACGATAAATTTATAATATTTTAATTTGAAATATATATTTTATTGATTCTATGTGAAATATTGATAGACTAAGCACAGTTATCTAGTCATTCACTACCTTGATCAACTTATTTTTACGTTCAAATAATTTTTGGTGGTGATTTTTAAAATCTTATTATTTTTTGATCTTTTGTGATAAAAAATTCTTAATGATACTCTCACTAACTCTTTTATTTTTTAAAAATCACCTTTCCTAAGAAGGTTAAAAGAATATCCCAATTCATTGTGAATTTAGTTTTATAAGGGAGCTACACCTTTCAAACTTATAATACCCCAATTCATTTTTAACATTTAATTTTGTTTTACAAGGGAGTTATTATATACAAAATATATAGTCAATGACGCATTTTGATCCCTAGGTAGGCAATAGTCTTCTCCCACTCCTTAATAACTATGACAAAGAAAAATACTTAAGGCTAGCTCATTGAGATATAACATATATTCTACACATACCACACTAGATTAGCTAACACCAAAGGATTTAAGGGAGGATTCAAAACATATTGTTTTTTATATGACATTTATGGAACTAGTATGCACAAATCTCTCTTCACGAAAATTTATAGTACTCCAAGCAAAGGTTGTGTCATAGTCCAATCCTTTGTTAGAGAGTCAATTGAACTAGAGTCTCCTCTTTCTAGTTCTACCCATCCTTATAACAATTATTTCATCCCTCCCTCTAAACTCAAAAATATCTAAATAGAAGAACACCAAATAGTTTGAGAAAATATAAGGCATCACTATAAAGAACTTCTAATAATAAAAACATAAAATGAAGCTCTCTAAATATAGGCCACTCACCAAAACATGAATTACCCACAATATTGTGCTCTCCTCTTATATTTGAACACTAATCTTACTTATTCCTTTGATTAAGTCGTTATAAGAATCATTTATCTTGAATGGTGTCATTTGTGATCATTTGTTGCTCCTTGAAATGTATGTTCATAGATTTTTTAAAAATTCACATGGCTCAAGTGATGCAAATAATCAAATGTCACATAAGCTTTATAAATATTTCCTCATATATGTAGAAATTTCTTGTCGTGATGACCATTTGTGCTGAAATATGTTTTTTTAACTTATTCATGTGAGTCATATATATTGCATAAAAATTTACTTTGGTTTCCTTAATGAAATTGTCCAATTCAAAATTTGATTTTAGTAATTTATCCAACCTACTGCTACATAGGATTAGATCCACTCTATACTCCCCTATGATAGATGTGAATAAAAATATGTAGAATTCAACTTACCAATAATCTAATGGTTTCATCTTGCCAACATTTTCAAGTACAAGAAGTGATAAGAATTGTTCAAGGGCTTTGAAACTATTCAATTTATCCTTGATAATTGTATCAATTCATAGTTAAAATTACCCTTGCAAATATGTAACCAAACTATGAAATTAGAAAAACAATTGAGCATAATTGTTGATACGTCAATCTCACTTCTTAATAGTTGTCTCTTTTATACATTTTTTTCATACTCCATGCTTACTCATGGTTGAAAAATTTGCAACATGAGCAAAGATCTTAAAGGATGAAACAAACTGGTATGAAAAATTCCTATTGATCTTATACCTTGGCTCAATGATTAATTACTTTGTAATTTGATTTTCTTTGGGTCCATGTACCATGAAAGATTGTAAAGAACCAATGGTGCAACATTATGAAGTGAATGCATGTGTCCTAGATTTATTTTGTTCAAAATTCCTTAAAATCTCTTTACAATTTTTACCTCCTTTCTAATTAGACAAGCTATTTCAAATAGTTATTTCAATAAGAGAATTTTTTAATTTTAATATTTTCATAAGTTATTTCCTTAAAAGAAAAAACTATGCATGGTAAACTTTTTAACATGATTGGTGACGTTGGCACAACATGCCCTTCGGCTCCACGTGAAATTCTTTTGACCTCGAGCTATGAACCGGTGAAGCAACAAATGGAGGACCTCTTCCCCACACTTCACTTGATCAAACCGACGAGCACAATGGCCCAGTGAAAACACAAGGCATGCGAGCTTAGTGGCCCAGTAGGGATTTGAACCTTGGCGGTTGTTTCACATCCAACAAAGTGTTTTAACCATGACACAACATGCCTGAAGTCATAATTTTTTTCCATTTCAATATATGCACTTGAACGATATCATGAAAGCATGATGAACACAAATTTCAAAAGCTATTTGATATGCAATATAACAAAATAAAAATTAACACATATGTCAATGGGCTTTTGGTCTGTTAACGAAATTGAAAGGTTCTTAATCAACACTAATTGAGATTCAAATTATATAAAAATTTATTCATTTATTATTATTTATATTTATTAATCAGAAATATTGATATAGAAAGTTATATTCCCTTCAATCTTTGAAACAACTTTAAGTCCCATTACAGCATTAATTGTAAATCTCTTTTCAGTGAGAAAGCAAGGCACTACTACAGTATACATTCATATGGTGATAAGAACCATCCATATTATAATTGTGAACTACTAATAACTAGTCACGCTTAGGCCTTAGGCGTCCAAAGCAACATCTCCCCGAAAACGGGATGACAAGCTGCCTGATTTCCTCCCGCTCCATTAGACAAATAATGACATACTGCTGTAGCGTTCCTCCTAACCTTCTCATTCCCCTGCACTACCTCCAACTGCAGATCAAATACCTCACTTCCCTTGATAGAATGACAATAACTCACCCCGTAAGGAAACGCAAAGTTATGACACGTTACGGGCGGTTTACCTCCCACCATATTCTCCCTCTTACTCACTTTCGTAACCCTAACCCGCTGATCGGATCCAACAACTGACGTGTCAGTAAACAGGTCCACGTCAGATCCCAAACGAGACACCACAAATTCCACCATGCCTTCAACGGAGGTGCTGCACGTGTGCACTTCTCCTTCTTCACCCCTTGCCTCGCACATCTCCAACGTGCTCACCATGCTGCGGGACAAATTCGACCCGCTCGAGATGTTCAACAAATTCAGAATTTGAGAAACATTTGCAGTAGAAAACGGCGGCATCATCTGTGCTAACTCGCTGGGCAAAAATGAGACCAAATATTTGCAAGGGCTAAGATCCGGTAATATCATTTCTCCCGACTCCCGCAGCTCCTCTTTGTCGAAGAACACGTGCTCCTCGATCTCCCCAAGTTCGGCATTGGGGTTCGCAAAATTTGAACCAGCTCTCGCAGGAAAACTCACGTCTTCACTGCATATCAAACCGGCGGCGCCGCAGAATTTGTGGGCAGCGAAAGAAGCAGCGTCTATCTTCTTCAGCCCCGCCGCCAAACTCTGCAGCTCTGTTAGAGAAAGAGGGGAGAGACGGGCCGCGAGGGTTTGGGGTATAGCGACTTCTGGAAGCTTCCCTCGCCACCGCTGACGCTGCAACTCAGCAACGTTGCTGCTAACGGCACCGACCTGATGGAGCCATGAAATAATTGCCTGAAATAATAAGTCATGCCCACGGTATCAGTCTTCCTTGCATGCTCAATTACTTCACAGCTTAAAAAAAGATAAAAACAAGTAAACAACTACAAACTAGAAAAGAGAAAGTTTATCGTCCTTGAAAAAGAACTCACGCTAACTCCAACCAGCAGGAGTAGCAGAAATGTGCTTCTTGTCGCCATTGCCTTCACTGCCTAATTTTGGCCCATTTCTTCTCTATTTATAAGAAAGTTTTCTCAAACAGTCAGCAGATGCTAATTCTTATTCTTTAATTACGTAGTCTAATAATTAAAATTAAATAACTATTTAATATTTTATAAATATAATATTTAAATAACCCAAGACAGAAGTAAATGTGTTTAAATGAAAGGTTGTAGATTTAGGAAAGCGTGGTGGTACTGTGTTAGTTTTGGACCACATTTTTATTATCATTATGGAGATTAGTTCTTATGCTTTGACACGCAACAAGATTTGGATTAAAATTTCGACATGACAGAATAATCTTTTTGTTTTGTTTGTTCATCTTTGGGTGATGGGATGAAAGGATCATTTTCTCTTTTTTTAACACACTCATTATGTA